>NC_057803.1:594448916-594618348 GCF_018294505.1 Triticum aestivum | reverse complement strand
GGACCAAAGGGTCTCCTGACTGGGCTCTACGCACTGCCCACGTGGAGACCCTTTGGTCCCGGTTGGTGGCACCAACCGGGACCAATAGGCATCCACGCGTCAGCACTTCTGTGGCTGAGGTTTTTTTTTTGAAGGGGGGGTTGGGGGTTTTGGGGGGTTAATTTAGGTGTTTCATATATTGTGTTAGCTAGTTATAATTAATAGAGAGAAGTGTCCTCTGTTATGTCCGTGCTTGGTCGACGCTACGTACTATACATACGTATATAGAGAGGACTAGACACGCTAGCTAGCTAGTAAGCAAACGAAGGAAACAAAAGATCGTCATGAACATATATGCATATATACAGAGAGAAGTGATATCGACCACCTCTCCTTCTCCGAGAGATTGGTCGAACAACAAGTTCTCGTATATCTATCTGACACTACCGGCTACATATATACAATAATTATCTCTTACAAATATAATCATACGGACTCAGGGTCCACATAGAATTCTCCGTCTTCAGGGATCACGTGGTCAAGAAAGAATGCCGCCAATTCCTCTTGAATTGCTCGCATGCGAGCTGGTGCTAGGAGTTCATCCCGCTTCCGAAACATCTAATTTGAAAAAGGGGGTCAATACATATATATATATATATAAATGAATGAAACTCAACACAAATGATGGTAATGAAATAAAATTGTGAATGTTGTTATTTACGTACTTCATATTGTTCGTTAGAGTACCCGCCCCGCTCACAGGTTGTGTGGCGGATGGACTCGCAGATGTAGTATCCACAGAAATCATTCCCTTGTTCTTGCCACAACCACTTTACAAGAAATAGAGGTCAATCAAACTGATAAGCAAGAATGCTAAATGGTATTGATGAAACTAGCGCTTGAATCACTAGGAGATGCGCGGAACATGCTACTATAGTACTTACTTTCGGGTGTCTAAATTCCAGCTCCTTCGGCAGTCCTGGAACTGTTTTGGTGAATTTTCTCCAAACCCTGCCGGACAAAGAAAACAATTACTTGATATTAGGAAATGAACAAAGTTGCTGATATGGTGGATAATGATCGATTTAACTTACTTCTTGAGGATTTCAGTCACGTCCGCATACTCCTTGGGATCTTGTCGTCTAGAGTCCAAGACGGTTATTACTCCCTGCTCAAGCTTAATCTCTAGGAGAATATAGTGGAAACTGCACACACATGCATAACTCATGAATTACATTACTATAACCTTGACTAATATATAAGGGAAACCGAATACGCACAAGACAGTAACACTCACCTGAAGTTGTAAGAAAAGAGTATTATATCTTTGTTTTGATTTATTACGAACGATCGTAGCAAGTTGGCCTCGGTAGCTGCGGCATGAAGTTTAACCTGAGTTGCATCTATGAGATGTGTGTTAATGAACCCAATATCACCGACTTGTCTTTTCTTCAATTCGGCGATCTTCAATCTGCATAATATAGTGAGGATGATTATAAATACATGCAATGAAAGAGCTAAGCTATATAGAGAAACTTAATGACAGAAGTAGTACTACTTACAGACAGTAGCAGGCGACCGTTGTTTTATCGAGGGCCAATTGATTGAAAAACTGATAGAACTCCTCAAATGGAACAAGCAACAGATCAATTCCAACGAGGTCATACTCCTTTTTAACTTTCACATACAAAGTACTCCTCCCCCCAAAGTCTCTGCAGATTTTCAAGTACCAATCATGCAATCTTCGCATCATCGTTGATAGAGATCTTTCATCTTTGACGAGAGGCTTCCCGTACTCGTATCTTTGTATTTGCACCTCCATGGGTTCATAATGTACTTCGTCGGACAGGTAATCTGCAAGATTGCTATAACCGGGCACCATCCTCGGATCATTATCGACGTTGTGGCTAGGCACCTTGAGCGGGGGGCACGATTGCTTTGCTTGTTCGCCGAGCTGGGCACTTTGTTTCCCAGCTCGACGTTCTTTCAGCTTTTGATCACTGACAGTACTTCCCGACCGCTCCGCTTCGGCAAATTCCTTTCCAATAATGCGGTCATAGTTTCCTTTCGGCGGATCAGACTTCGGTGGTTTTGTCAGGGCAGCCAGAGTGCGCTTCACTTTCACCCGATCTACCTTCTCCTCCGGAGGTGGATGTTTCTTTGCTTTCACCCTTCAAAGAAGTTCCTCACTTCTTCTCGCGCGGTCTCGACGTTCTCCTCCAGGGTCCTCTCATATGGTAACTTCTCTGGAGTCTTCAGAGAAGGACCGAATCTGTATGTCCTCCCGCCTCTGGTTGTACTGCTAGACGCCGACCGAGCAGACGGAGCGGTTGTCTTCTTTACTTGCTTAAGCGGTAGAGGAGAAGGACTACGACGCGCCGTAGCAGCTGGAGCGGCAGCAGGTCTCTTACGCCCTTGCTGACGAGGCGGAGAAGGAGGAGGCTGGCTGCTCGGGCGCGTCGGCGCAGGCGGAGAAGGAGGCGGAGTGCCGCCACGCGCCGGAGAAGGAGCCGGCCGAGGGCCCTGATCGTCACTCGCCGGAGGAGGAGGCGGTGGAGGCGGAGTGCTCTGACTCGCCGGAGGAGGAGGAGGAGGCGGTGGCGTCCAGTTCGGAAGGTTGATGAGCTCCTTCCGCCATAGGCATGGAGTCTTCAGAGCAGACCCCAGCCGAGTCTCCCCTTCACCGGTAGGGTGGTCAAGCTGGAGGTCCTCAAATCCCTCCGTTATCTCATCCACCATCACCCTAGCATATCCTTCTGGAATCGGCCGGCAGTGAAAAGTTGCGCCGGGTTCAGTAGGATAAACAGAGCCAACAGCCGCCTTGACCTTCAAATTCATCCATTGCGTCATAAGGTGGCAATTTTGAGACTCCGTTATAGCATCCACGGGATAGCTGGCAGGAGCCGTCAAGGCATGCTCCAGCTGAAGCAGCTCGGTGGAAGCCACGCTGCTTCTGCGCTGAGATGGCGGGGTAGCTTCGGGGGAGGCTTCGGCAGTACGTTTGCTGCGATTTGCTTCTCGTTCCTCTATCGCGTCTACCCTTGCTTGCAGCACCTGTATTTGGGTCTGCTGCACTTTTTTCCTCCTCTCATGGGATTTGTAACCGCCTGCGTCCGGAAACCCAACCTTCCACGGAATGGAGCCTGGCGTGCCTCGTGTCCGTCCAGGGTGCTCAGGATTCCCGAGGGCCATTGTGAGCTCGTCGTTCTCTCTGTCTGGAAAGAACGTCCCTTCCTGTGCTGCTTCGATATACTGCTTAAGCTTACTGACTGGTATGTCCATTTGATCGTTCGTCCAAATGCACTTCCCTGTTACAGGGTCCAGTGTTCCGCCAGCCCCGAAGAACCAAGTCTGGCAACGGTCTGGCCAGTTAATTGTCTCTGGTTCAATCCCTTTATGAACCAGATCATTCTCAGTCTTGGACCACTTAGGCCGGGCTACGAGGTAGCCACCTGACCCCGTGCGATGGTGAAGCTTCTTCTTCGCAGCATTTTGCTTGTTTGTCGCCGACATCTTCTTACTCTTTCTGATGTCTTGTGGGCCACAAATGCGGGCCAGTGATCTCTGATCTTCTCATATCTGCCCTTGAATTCTGGTGTCTCATTATTTTCGACAAACTTATTCAGCTCTTTCTTCCACCTCCTGAATAGTTTTGCCATCCTCTTTAGAGCAAAAGACTTGATTAATTTCTCTTTAACTGGGTTCTCTGGATTATCCTCAGGCGGTAGGGTGAAATTTGACTTCAGCTCAGTCCAAAGATCATTTTTCTGCATATCATTGACATAAGACACCTCAGGGTCTTCTGTAGCCGGCTTAAACCATTGTTGGATGCTTATCGGGATCTTGTCCCTAACCAGAACCCCGCACTGAGCAACAAATGCGCTCTTTGTCCGGAGGGGTTCAATAGGTTGGCCGTTGGGCGCGATTGCTGTGATCTCAAACTTTTCATCCGAGCTCAACTTTTTCTTCGGGCCTCGTCTCTTTACCAAAGTTGTGCTCGATTCGGAGGGCTAGAAAAAAGAACAAAGACTTAATTAATATGTGTACATACCAAAACAATGAATGCATCAATCAGCTAGTCAGCATAGGCTTAACTAATATATATACCTGGCCGGACTCGGTTCGGTCACCGGAGCCGTCATCACGGTCTCTTTCTTGCACCGGCATTGGGTCACCGGAGCCGTCCTCATGTTCTTCTTCTTGCACCGGCATTAGGTCACCGTAGCCAGCTTGTTCACCCTCTCCTTCCAGACCATCGGTTTCGTTGAGAAACAACGAGATGGCATCACTTCCTTCTGCGATTATGTCCCTCAACAACGCTTCTTTTGTTGCTTCGTCTAGGGCGGTGTCCATAGTTTCTACAAATATTTACAACATGGCAATTATTATTCAAACATGACAGATGGATATATTAGTGCCAAACGTAGAACTAGCTACCTAATCATAGTAAGCTATCGGGAGGGGGTATATATCGACAACGACGACACTACATCTATTCTTTCTTCTCCTCTTTTTTTTTCTTCCTCTTCTTTTTTTATCCTCTTCTTCCTCTCATGTTCGATAGGATCGCCGAGGGGTCGGGAGGTTGCCTAGTGTCAAGGGATTCGACAAAACCATGTCTTCATCATTAGGCGAAAGTAACATGTGCATGATGGTACGAAGCTCTTCAAAGTTGTTCTGGAACGGAGTCCCAGATAGGATAATTCGCTTTTTGGTACAAAGTTCAGCAAGAGCCTTCCGAATATCGCTATTTGGAAGGCCTTTGCTGAATTCGTACCAAAAGGCGGATTATTCTATCCGGGACTCCATTCCAGAACAACTTTGCAGAACTTCGTACCAACATGCCCTAGTTACTTCCGGCTAATGATGAAGGCATGGATTTCTTCAATACTTTGACACTAGGAAACCTCTCTCTACTTCCGGCTAATAAGAATAAGAAGAAGAAGAAGAAGAAGAAGAAGAAAAAGAAGAAGAAGAAAAGAAGAAAAAAAGAGGAGAAGAAGAAAGGAATAGTGGAGAAAAGAGAAAATAGAATATATTCTATTTTCTCTTCTTCTCCACTATTCCTTTCTTCTTCTCCTCTTCTTTTTCTTCTTTTTTCTTCTTCTTATTTATTCTCCTCTTCTTTTCGGTAGAGGAAACCCTAAATAGCTAGCAAGTATCGTGGGTGTGAGATACATGTGGCCTTCGGTGTCGGACACTACATCCACATCCCACAAGTGACGTGGGCGTCGAAGCCCGCGCCACTTGTGGGATGTGGGTGTAGTGTCCGACACCGACGGTACATGTATCGCACACCGACGATACTTTCTATTTAGGGTTTCTCCTCTACCGCTCCTCGACCTCTCGACGACCCTCGTTCCCGATAAAATAAAGAGGAAGAAGAAGAAGAAAAAAGAAGAGAAGAAAGAATAGAGGAGAAGACTTCCTCTTCTTCCTCTCCTCTTCTTCTCCCTCTTCTTCCCCTTCTTCCTCGCCTCTCTCATGAATGTCCGGCGTTCTCGACCCCCCCCCCCACGTGTCGAAGAAAAAAAGAAGAAAAAAAGAGGAGAAGAAGAAAGGAATAGAGGAGAAAAGAGAAAATAGAATATATATTCTATTTTTCTCTTCTTCTCCTCTATTCCTTTCTTCTTCTCCTCTTCTTTTTCTTCTTTTTTCTTCTTCTTATTTATTTCTCCTCTTCTTCCTCTCCCCTCTTCTCCTTTCTTCCCCTTCTTATTTCCTTTTTCCTCTCATTCTTTTTCTTCTTAAAAATACAAGAAGTAGTATTGCCTAATTCATTGTTCATATGAATATACAAACATTTGCATATTTACAATAATTAATATCACCAAAAAAATCTATGAACAGAAAAAAATCCTAATTTTTCTAAAAAACAATATTTTGCATTGTTCACATACACATATACATTATAGCCACATACACATATACATCACATATGAACAAAAAAATTAAAGTAATAAAAATAAAAAAACAGAGCCGGGCGGCGGCTCACAGCGCGGGGGCAGGCGAGGGCGCCGGCGCGCGGGAGAGGGACGGGGCAAGGGCTGGGCGACGGCGAGCACGGGGCAGGGGCGCGGGGCGACGGCGACGGCGAGCACGGGGCAGGGGCGCGGGGTGACGGCGAGCCTGACGGCGTCGTCGGGGCGAGCTCGGGCAGCCTGGCGGCGGCGTCGGGGCGGGGAACTGGCAATGATATCTGAAAAAACGCTAAGTCTTTGCTTATATAGACGGAGCATTAGTCCCGGTTGGTGGCACAAACCGGGACCAATGCCCCCTTTTAGTCCCGGTTGATGCCACGAACCGGGACCAAAGGCCAATTTTCAGCAGCCCAAAGGGCGGGAAGCGGCGGCCTTTGGTCCCGGTTGGTCGAACCAACCGGGACTAAAGGGGGGCATTGGTCACGGTTGGTGCCACGAACCGGGACCAATGCCCCCTTTAGTCCCGGTTGGTGCCACCAACCGGGACCAATGGCCTTCGCTGCCCCAAGCCCAAAAGTTTAGTCCCACATCGCTAGCTGAAGGGCGCCGGCACTGGTTTATAAGCGCTGGTGTGCCTACCCATTCGAGCTCCTCTCCAATGCAGGCTTTCGGGCCTAAACTTGCTACTGCCTGTGGGCCTATTGGGCCTTCTGCGGGCCTGAATCCTGGCCCATGTAGGGTTTCTAGTCGTATTCAGGCCGTGGAGGCCCAGTAGGAGGCATTTTTTTTGGTTTTTTCTTTTTTATTTCTATATTTTTTTGGTTTTTATTTTTTTATTTCTACTTAAAACTAAATACTTACAGTTTTTTAGTGATTTCTTTTTGCTTTTAGGTCACAAAAATTATAAACTTTCTGTTAGTGCCATTAGTTTTAAATTTTAAATAGTTTAAATTTGAATTTTTAAAAATTTGTGTGAATCACTAGTTTATGAATAACTTTACTATAAAAATAGAATTTTTTTTCTATTTATTTTTTATTTCTACTTACAACTAAATACTTACAGTTTTTTAGTGATTTCTTTTTGCTTTTAGGTCACAAAAATTATAAACTTTCTGTTAGTGCCATTAGTTTTAAATTTTAAATAGTTTAAATTTGAATTTTTAAAAATTTGTGTGAATCACTAGTTTATGAATAACTTTACTATAAAATTAGAAATTTTTTCTTCTTTGCTATTTATTTTTTATTTATACTTACAATTAAATACTTATAGTTTGATTTTAGGTCACAAAAATTATATTCTTTTTGCTATTGAAGAATATTATAGTTTTATTTTAGTTGATCATAACATAATATTTTAATTGATTGTTTTTATTTTCATAAAAGTTTTGTAGTTTATTCTGTTTGCTATTAATTCATTCTTTGAGCTAAATGACTCTGAAATTGGAAAGCATTTCAAAATGAACTCTGAAAAGGTTGAAAGTTGGCATGGTATCATCATTTCACCCACATAGCATGTTCCAAAAAGTAGAGAGGGTTACGACAAAAACTTGATGCACTTCGTGTACAAAATGGACAATCACTTTCGAAGTATCAAAGTTTCAAACCATAAGACATGAAAGCATTTCAAATGAACTCTGAAAAAGTTGAAAGTTGGGATGGTATCATAATTTCACCCACATAGCATGTGCATGTACAAAACGGACAATGGTAGCATGTTCGTCTGTTACAAATTTGGCATGGTATCATCATAATAGTTGCGGGAGAAAGTATTCACTTTTTCTTCGCTTGTGTCATTTGCTTATTGCGCCGTAACCATGGATAATCTTCATTGTTTATCAGGATGCTTGGGTCAGCCTTGACATTGAAGGGAGGAATTTCATGAAACTTTTCATAATCTTCAGACATGTCTGTCTTGCCGTCCACTCCCAGGATGTCCCTTTTTCCTGAAAGAACTATGTGGCGCTTTGGCTCATCGTATGATGTATTCGCTTCCTTATCTTTTCTTTTTCTCGGTTTGGTAGACATGTCCTTCACATAGATAACCTGTGCCACATCATTGGCTAGGACGAACGGTTCGTCAGTGTACCCAAGATTTTTCAGATCCACTGTTGTCATTCCGTACTGTGGGTCTACCTGTACCCCGCCGCCTAACAGATTGACCCATTTGCACTTAAACAAAGGGACCTTAAAATCAGGTCCGTAGTCAAGTTCCCATATGTCCACTATGTAACCATAATATGTGTCCTTTCCGCTCTCGGTTGCTGCATCAAAGCGGACACCGCTGTTTTGGTTGGTGCTCTTTTGATCTTGGGCGATCGTGTAAAATGTATTCCCATTTATCTCGTATCCTTTGTAAGTCAATACAGTCAAAGATGGTCCCCTGGACAACAAGTACAACTCATCACAAACAGTGTTGTCACCTCTGAGACGTGTTTCCAACCAACTGCTGAAAGTCCTGATGTGTTCACATGTAATCCAGTCGTCGCACTGCTCCGGGTGTTTGGAGCGCAGACTGTTCTTGTGTTCATCGACATACGGGGTCACCAAGGTAGAGTTCTGTAGAACTGTGTAGTGTGCTTGAGACCAAGAATATCCGTCCCTGCATATTATTGAGTCTCTTCCAAGAGTGCCTTTTCCAGTCAGTCTCCCCTCATACCGCGATTTAGGGAGACCTATCTTGTTAAGGCCAGGAATGAAGTCAACACAAAACCCGATAACATCCTCTGTTTGATGGCCCATGGAGATGCTTCCTTCTGGCCTAGCGCGGTTACGGACATATTTCTTTAGGACTCCCATGAACCTCTCAAAGGGGAACATATTGTGTAGAAATACGGGCCCCAGGATGACAATCTCGTCGACTAGATGAACTAGGACGTGCGTCATGATATTGAAGAAGGATGGTGGGAACACCAGCTCGAAACTGACAAGACATTGCGCCACATCACTCCTTAGCCTTGGTACGATTTCTGGATCGATCACCTTCTGAGAGATTGCATTGAGGAATGCACATAGCTTCACAATGGCTAATCGGACGTTTTCCGGTAGAAGCCCCCTCAATGCAACCGAAGCAGTTGCGTCATAATCACGTGGCAGTCATGAGACTTTAGGTTCTGAAACTTTTTCTCTGGCATATTTATTATTCCCTTTATATTCGACGAGAAGCCAGTCGTGACCTTCATACTGAGCAGGCATTCAAAGAAGATTTCTTTCTCTTCTTTCGTAAGAGCGTAGCTGGCAGGACCTTTATACTGCTTCGGAGGCATGCCGTCTTTTTCGTGCAAACGTTGCAGGTCCTCTCGTGCCTCAGGTGTATCTTTTGTCTTCCCATACACGCCCAAGAAGCCTAGCAGGTTCACGCAAAGGTTCTTCGTCACGTGCATCACGTCGATTGAGGAGCGGACCTCTAGGTCTTTCCAGTAGGGTAGGTCCCAAAATATAGATTTCTTCTTCCACATGGGTGCGTGTCCCTCAGCGTCATTCGGAACAGCTAGTCCACCGGGACCCTTTCCAAAGATTACGTAGTGTAAATCATTGACCATAGCAAGCACGTGATCACCGGTGCGCATGGCGGGCTTCTTCCGGTGATCTGCCTCGCCTTTGAAATGCTTGCCTTTCTTTCGACATTGATGGTTGGTCGGAAGAAATCGACGATGGCCCAGGTACACATTCTTCCTGCATTTGTCCAGGTATATACTTTCAGTGTCATCTAAACAGTGCGTGCATGCGTGGTATCCTTTGTTTGTCTGTCCTGAAAGGTTACTGAGAGCGGGCCAATCGTTGATGGTCACGAACAGCAACGCCTTAAGGTTAAATTCCTCCTGTCTGTGCTCATCCCACGTACGTACACCGTTTCCATTCCACAGCTGTAAAAGTTCTTCAACTAATGGCCTTAGGTACACATCAATTTCGTTGCCGGGTTGCTTAGGGCCTTGGATGAGAACTGGCATCATAATGAACTTCCGCTTCATGCACATCCAAGGAGGAAGGTTATACATACATAGAGTCACGGGCCAGGTGCTGTGATTGCTGCTCTGCTCCCCGAAAGGATTAATGCCATCCGCGCTTAAAGCAAACCATACATTCCTTGGGTCCTTTGCAAACTCATCCCAGTACTTTCTCTCGATTTTTCTCCACTGCGACCCGTCAGCGGGTGCTCTCAACTTCCCATCTTTCTTTCGGTTCTCACTGTGCCATCGCATCAACTTGGCATGCTCTTCGTTTCTGAACAGACGTTTCAACCGTGGTATTATAGGAGCATACCACATCACCTTCGCAGGAACCCTCTTCCTGAGGGGCTCGCCGTCAACATCACCAGGGTCATCTCGTCTGATCTTATACCGCAACGCACCGCATACCGGGCATGCGTTCAGATCCTTGTATGCACCGCGGTAGAGGATGCAGTCATTAGGGCATGCATGTATCTTCTCCACCTCCAATCCTAGAGGGCATACGACCTTCTTTGCTGCGTATGTACTGTCGGGCAATTCGTTATCCTTTGGAAGCTTCTTCTTCAATATTTTCAGTAGCTTCTCAAATCCTTTGTCAGCCACAGCATTCTCTGCCTTCCACTGCAGCAATTCCAGTACGGTACCGAGCTTTGTGTTGCCATCTTCGCAATTGGGGTATAACCCTTTTTTGTGATCCTCTAACATGCGATCGAACTTCAGCTTCTCCTTTTGACTAATGCATTGCGTCCTTGCATCGACAATGACCCGGCGGAGATCATCATCATCGGGCACATCGTCTGGTTCCTCTTGATCTTCAGCAGCTTCACCCGTGGCAGCATCATTGGGCACATCGTCTGGTTCCTCTTGATCTTCACCAGCTCCCCCCGTTGCAGCATCACCGTATTCAGGGGGCACATAGTTGTCATCGTACTCTTCTTCTTCGCCGTCTTCCATCATAACCCCTATTTCTCCGTGCCTCGTCCAAACATTATAGTGTGGCATGAAACCCTTGTAAAGCAGGTGGGAGTGAAGGATTTTCCGGTTAGAGTAAGACCTCGTATTCCCACATTCAGTGCATGGACAACACATAAAACCATTCTGCTTGTTTGCCTCAGCCGCATCGAGAAACTCATGCACGCCCTTAATGTACTCGCGGGTGTGTCTGTCACCGTACATCCATTGCCGGTTCATCTGCGTGCATTATATATAATTAAGTGTCCAAATTAATAGAAGTTCATCATCACATTAAAACCAAAGTGCATACATAGTTCTCATCTAACAACATATAGCTCTCCAGAGCATCTAATTAATTAAACCATACATTGAAACTATGTAAAACATTTCAATGCGAAAACAAATGCGATCATAATCGCAACCAAGGTAACAATTGATCCAACGGCATAATGATACCAAGCCTCGGTATGAATGGCATATTTTCTAATCTTTCTAATCTTCAAGCGCATTGCATCCATCTTGATCTTGTGATCATCGACGACATCCGCAACATGCAACTCCAATATCATCTTCTCCTCCTCAATTTTTTTTATTTTTTCCTTCAACAAATTGTTTTCTTCTTCAACTAAATTTAACCTCTCGACAATAGGGTCGGTTGGCATTTCCGATTCACATACATCCTAGATAAATAAAATCTATGTCACGTTGGTCGGCATAATTTTCATAAACAATAAATGAACCAATAGTTATAAAGATAATATACATACCAAATCCGAATCATAGACAGGACGAGGGCCGACGGGGGCGGATACCAAAACCATCGCACTATATAAGATGCAATAATAAATGTAAAAAATGATACAAGTATCTATCTAAACATACAAGTAAGAATATTTTTCCTTTCAGAAAGAAGATAAGAACAAGAGGCTCACCACGGTGGTGTCGGTGATGAGATCGGCGCGGGTGATCGACGGCGGTGAAGACGGGGACGGGGCGTGACGGACCGCTAAATCTAGACAAATCTCGAGGAAAATGGAGCTTGGAGGTCGAGCTTCGAGAGGAGAAAGCTTAAGTAGTGTGGCTCGGGCATTCCATCGAACACCTTGTGTGCATAGGAGGTGAGCTAGAGCACCACCAAGCCCTCTCCCCCTCGGCCAGAAAAAAACAGAGCACTGTGCTCTGCTCTTGCGAGGGGGTATATATAGGCACCTCATTGGTCCCGGTTGGTGGCATGAACCGGGACTAAAGGGGAGCCTTTGGTCCCGGTTCAAGCCACCAACCGGGACCAATGGTGGTGGGCCAGGAGCGAGGCCCATTGGTCCCGGTTCGTCCCACCAACCGGGACCAAAAGGTCCAGACGAACCGGGACCAATGGCCCACGTGGCCCGGCCGGCCCCCTGGGCTCACGAACCGGGACCAATGCCCATATTGGTCCCGGTTCTACACTGAACCGGGACTAATGGGCTGAGCCGGCCTGGACCATAGCCCTGTTTTCTACTAGTGACATATCAAAGTAACAACCAAGCTGATAGACGACAATGAATCGGATAGGCGACTATGAACTTGGTTAGCCTACTAGTCTCTCTCCTCGAATCTATATAAGCTAGATTACTATGTTTAATCCATACATAACCTTTTATTTTAGAATCTAGCCCAAGCTCTTGTATACATCAGACAAAACCTGGCATCTAGATGAGCATACCAAATATACAAATTGTATGTAAGCATGTGATATGTTTACACTAGCATAGCCCACGCGGCGGCACGCCGCGCCCGTCCATACGATGTATCCATATGGAATGTATTTACTATTTACAGCAAATGTTGCTAAACAGAGAAATACACGTTGATACATCTTTAGTAAGTTTCATTTATTCACATCATGCCATTCTATAAAACAAAGGGTATGCTACGATGATAACTTCCTTTTATTAGCACCATTAGCCGAGGGAGTGTCATATCAGTAGTTAACATGATAGAGTTCATACTTGGGGCAAACAGTTTGCATGAACCTACGACTGAATTGGTAATTTATGAGCATATAGACTTCAGCTATACATCAAAGATATTATTTGTGTATTAAATTGGAAGTGCCATTTTTTTATGTGTAGGAAAAAAAATCAATAGGTATACCCATCTATTGCAGTTTTTTTGTCTGGCTGTTGACTAACTTGCATTGACATAGCAATTGAAAAATATTTTCTTAGCTAGAAGCCAGGCAAAAATATTTTCACTGAGCTTTTAGGCTGGTCATTATGTTACAACATTCAGAGGGAAAACAAATATACAACACCGAGAAAGATAGCTGGTGGTGTTTTTTTCACCCTTAAGGATCTTATTATATATGTTAATAGTGTGTTATCCAAATTCACCACAACTTGATGCCTGCATACGACAAATATGAGAAGAGGGTAAAATATCCTCTGTATTGATGCATGCATACAAGAAATATTAGAAGGGGTAAACCCATTTTGTTTAGTCCTGATGCCCGCATACAACAAATTAATATGAGAAGGGGGTTAAACCATATTGTTTAGTAAGTATACATAATTGATGAAAAATGAGTTACAATATAAATCTTGAAAATAATGAGTTTTTTCACCCTTATTTTCATTTCATGGTATATGTAAAAGATCATATTGGTATGGATGCTAAAATATTTCATAGAGAAAAGCATTATCGACTGGAAAGAAAAGAGTCGGTATATTGTAGATAAAGGAAATCATATTGATATTGCATGACAACTTTTCAATTCTTCGGTAATTCATAGCATCCATGTTTGACCACCCGCTGCATGTGTGCCGGTGATGAAATGATACAGTGCTATGTAGATACTTTATGTTGAAATTACATAAAAGAAAACTCGTGTGTTAGTTTTTTGACTGTTTGATTGGTTGCTAATTTGGATATCATTTCTTTGCTTGAGCGTTCGAGAATCGTTGATGTATAATTAGGTTGGTCGGTCAATGGAAAACATAGCTTTGTGTTTTTTAACTTTTAACTTCGACGTATTAGTGTTGCTTTCTCTTCTTCAAGAAAACATCAGAAATCACTATTGGACGGAAGTATGCATTTGTTGTCCCCGCTTGCCCTTCTTGCATATGAGGGAAATAATTAAACTAATTCAAAGTGCACCCAAGTAGTTACATATATGTAACATGATCGATGGATAACTTGGTTGGAGTATCTTATATTGCAATTAAGTTAGGATAGCCAAATACGGCACTTTGAAAAGTGAGATTTTATTACATAAGGCAACTATTTATTCTGGCCAAATTAAAGTGAAGTCTTCAGTTTGATTACCTAAACAGCTATGGATTATAAGCATATAGAGGCTTCAGTTTATTAAAGAAAAATGATTCTGACCCCAAAGAAACATCAAAATTAACTGAGCTAGAATGCATGGACCATCATATTATCAATGAATGTCACAAAAATGGCAGCCCTGTGTTGATACCTGAAAGATCGTGGATGTCGCCTAGAGGGGGGGGGGAGGGGGGTGAATAGGCTCTTTAAAATAATTACGGTTTAGGCTTGAACAAATGCGGAATAAACCTAGCGGTTAATTTGCCAAGCATAAAACCTAAAACAACTAGGCTCACCTATGTGCACCAACAACTTATGCTAAGCAAGATAAGCAACTATGAGATAGCAAGATATATGACACAGAACAATATGGCTATCACAAAGTAAAGTGCATAAGTAACGGGCTTGGGTAAGAGATAACCGAGGCACGCGGAGACGATGATGTATCCCGAAGTTCACACCCTTGCGGATGCTAATCTCCGTTTGAAGCGGTGTGGAGGCACAATGCTCCCCAAGAATCCACTAGGGCCACCATAATCTCCTCACGCCCTCGCACAATGCAAGATGCCGTGATTCCACTAAGGGACCCTTGAGGGCGGTCACCGAACCCGTACAAATGGCAACCCTTGGGGGCGGTCACCGAACCCGTACACTTTGGCAACCCTTGGGGGCGGTCACCGGAACCCGTCAAATTGCTCGGGGCGATCTCCACAACCTAATTGGAGACCCCGACGCTTGCCCGGAGCTTTACACCACAATGATTGAGCTCCGAACACCAACAACCGTCTAGGGCGCCCAAGCACCCAAGAGGAACAAGCTCAAGGGTACCAAGCACCCAAGAGTAATAAGCTTCTCAACTTGTAACTTCCACGTATCACCGTGGAGAACTCAAACCGATGCACCAAATGCAATGGCAAGGGCACACAGAGTGCCCAAGTCCTTCTCTCTCAAATCCCACCGAAGCAACTAATGCTAGGGAGGAAAATGAGAGGAAGAATAAGAAAGAGAACACAAAGAACTCCAAGATCTAGATCCAAGGGGTTCCCCTCACATAGAGGAGAAAGTGATTGGTGGAAATGTGGATCTAGATCTCCTCTCTCTTTTCCCTCAAAAACTAGCAAGAAACCATGGAGGGATTGAGAGTTAGCAAGCTCGAAGAAGGTCAACAATGGGGGAAGAACACGAGCTCAAAGGATGAGGTTCAATGGGGAAGAAGACCCCCTTTTATAGGAGGGGGAAAATCCAACCGTTATGTGCTCAGCCCGCACACGAGCGGTACTACCGCTCCATGAGCGGTACTACTGCTCAGGCGGAAGAAACAGGGAAAAGGAGCAACAAAATATGAACCTTGGGGCGGTAGTACCGTAGGAGACAGCGGTACTACCGCTGGGTTAGGCGGTACTACCGCACCCTTCGGCGGTACTGCCGCACAGAACGAAGGGTAAAGGGAAAGAGGGAATCGGGCGGTACTACCGCGGAGGAAGGGCGGTACTGCCGCTAAGGAGCGGTACTGCCGCACTACTGCCGCAGCGAGGTACCGCACAATCCGACACAGAAAAAGACCCCTCGAATCGACGCGGTAGGGACCTGGTAAGCCAACAGTAGTACTGCTGTGGAGTCACCGCCTGTACTACCGCTGCGGAGCGGTACTGCCGCTTGTGACTCCTCAGCAGTACTACCGCTGGGTACCACGGTACTACCGCTGGGACCCTGACAAAAACCACACTCAAGAAAATCAGAACTGCCATAACTTCTGCATATGAGCTCCGAATTGAGCAAACTCAAGCTTGTTGGAAACAAGACGACGAGTAGCATCAAACGGTTATAGAAGGAAGAGGCAGGGGAGGTATGCCTAACAAAAAGAGAAGTGAAACCTCCAACCGAGAAGAACCGGGAAAACCTCCAACATCAAAAACATCATAGAAGATGCAAGCGAACTTCGTTTTCAATGAACTCAAGCTTGTCAACAAGATGACCGTAAGCTCTAAGACTCACAAAGAGAACCAAACAAGAACCAAGAAAGATGATGCAAGGATGCAATGGTTTGAGCTCTTTACGAACGATACGATCAAGCTACTCATCGAGAGCCCCCCTTGATAGTACGACAATCGATCCTATAACCCGGTCTCCCAACTACCATCATGAGACCGGTAAAATAGAAAACCTATCAAGGGCAAACCTTTGCCTTGCACATGGTCCACTTGAGCTAGATGATGACGATCTTGACTTCCTCAAGTTGGACCACCTTTCTTGATTGTGTTGGCTCGATGAAGACTAGTTGATTGCTCCCTCATACTCCACTATGGGTGAGCCTTTCTTCCGCACATCTTCACAAGTTCATTGTCACCACAAAGGATGACAAGCTTCAAGCATTTGATCTCTTCGTGATGCTCCACTTGAACTTGCACACCGCAACCTTTCTTGATTGTGTTGACTCGATGAAGACTAGTTGATTGCTCCCCCATACTCTACTATGGGTGAGCTACTCTTCCGCACATCTTCACAGGTCCATTGTCACCACAAAGGACAGCAAGCTTCAAGCATTTGATCTTTTCATGGTGCTTCACTTGAACTTGCACACCGCAACCTAATCCCACAAAGAACCCTCACAAAGACCATGAGTTAGTACACAAAGCGTAATTGACAATGCTTACCATACCATGGGATCACTTGATCCCTCTCGGTACATCTTCTACGCTTTGTGGGTTGATCAACTTGATTCACTCTTTAACTTAGTCTTGATCGACCTCTCACAAGACCAATCTTTAGGTAATTCCTTGAATAGCACCTTGGTCGACATAAACTCCCCTTGAAACCAACACATGTACTCCAAGAAAAGCCTATGGACAAAACCTTCAAATATAACTCAAGGCAACCATTAGTCCATAGAGATTGTCATCAATTATCAAAACCAAACATGGGAAAACCGCATATTCTTTCAATACCTCTATATAGGTTTCCAATCATAGGTTTCCAATCATTTCTTTTACTATGATGATTTGATTCGGCCTAATCTTCTCTTCTTTCTTGGTGGACACACAATTATTGTTCTAGGGAGCAAATGTTTTTATTTTTACTTCCTTAGCAATCGATGGTTATTTTATGTACATGTAACAAATTAAAAGTTGCTTCTGCTACTGAGCCTAGAGCCTTGAACATTATACAAGGGCGTGAATAAATCCAACCATATAATCACGACCATTTAGAATATCAGCACCCATGACCACGAGAACCTACGATCTATGCGGCATCGGACTTTAAACAAAGAAAAACCAACACGGCACAACCATGCAAAACAACACTATAGCCGCTAACAGCCAGGAGAAAAGATCTCTCGACCACTACGCACAAAACTCAAAACAACCTACACATGCAAACGGAAAAAGTACTCCCTCCGGTCCTTTTTACTCCGCACATTAGCTTTGACTTTAGTCAAAGTTTGCTAAGTTTGACCAAATTTATATTAGAAAATATTAACATCTATAACATCTAATAAATATAATATGAAAATATATTCCGAGATGGATCTATTAATAAATGTGTTGTTATGTGAATGTTAATAATATTTTGTATAAACTTGGTCAAAGTTGGATGAGGTTGACTTCAGACAAACCTAATGCGTAGAGTAAAAAGGACCGGAGGGAGTATATTAGAACTGCCTATACAAATGTACGTAGTCACATCAACTCCTGCTATTATGCATGCACGTAGCAAGTCATCCTCGAAAACCATGCCTAACCAGGACATGCACCAACCAGCAACAAAATCGGAAACCACCACCCTGATGTCATCCGACCTACTACCTCGTTGCGCGCACCCAGTCACTGCAGCCCACCATATACTCCCCAATAATATACAACATGTCTATACTAGTTATTCCATTTAGGCTGCAAAAAAATGAGAAAAACATAAGCAACATATGTTACAATCATATCTACAAACATATGCAGGAGTCATGAAAGCAGAGTTCCAACAGCGACTGAATTCTATCAGAATCCATATATGAACACAAAATAAGGAAAAGTAAATGAAATGCAAGACGCTCAACACATCAAAATACAGATCCATACGAACTGTAAGATAGGCCTTCCATGCTACAATGATGGCCTGTATGGGTGGGACTGAAGTGGATGATGCCATGGGTTAATTGGGACGACATGGACATACGCGGCTGCGAGGAGAAACATAGCTCGGCGGCCATGGAGGGAGGCGGTCAATGGCCATAGGCAGCAGTTGCAGTGGTGGCGACCTCCACGGCGTCAACCGCATACCATATATCAATGAGCTCGAGCCACTAACGGATTGGGCTAGTTCTCTATGACGTCCTTGGGCAGGCTGATGGACACCACAATGCCCTCCTCGCTCTTGCTGTTCTTGGACCTGAAGAAATAATTGGTCATGCGGGGGATTGATTCCTCGCCACCATTGGCCATCCCGCTGTACACGGCCTAATCCATGATATCGAACCCGCGTGGCCGACGTTGGAAACTATGTACATCCACGACAGCGCGAATAGGGCCCATCTCCATAACAGCATGGGCTAGTCGTACATCACGGGCGAGTTGCACTACCGGAAAAGGGTCCTACCCCGACGGCCAAAACAATGCCGATGGCCGCCGTCGGCCTACTTGGAGCTATGCCTACAGCCACGTCTTGGCCATCGGTGTATCCTGGTCGTCGGCAGCCATAGGCATAGATCTATGCCGACGGCCCTGGGCCGTCGGCGTAGGCGGCGAGTCCGGTAGTGTTGCCTTCTTCGTAAACTCCAGCGCGTTCCCCGGCCTGCCCGCACAGAGCTCTCAGGCTGTTGTCGCGCCGGGAGTAGCCAAACGCGTTCCATTAGAAGCTCTTCGGGAGCGGCACGTTGCGGCCGCAGCACGATTTCACAATGAAGGACAAACTCACCTTCTTAGTGGATGTCGTACTCGAGAGCCGCCGTGGAGCGCCCTAACCATGTGCTCTCCTCCAGCAGCTCGATCACGAGATCCTGCTCATGCGCGGTGGCGTGCGCTGCATCTACCCCACGACCAAAAGAAGAACGCCATGCTTCAGTGCAGGTACGACGGCTGCCTCGTCTGCCTTGCCATGAACGGTCGCCGTGCGTTGCCATCAGAATAGGTCGAATCTAGGCATCGAGGCGCTGCACGAGGCAGGGCCGCAGGGCCGCCCAATGCCGCGGTACGCAAGTCCGGCGGCGCGCTGGCCAGTGATACGAAGCCCGACCTCTTATTTATAGGAACCTAGCCACCAGAAGCATCGAACGATGACCAGAAACACCGAAAGAAGTGGCATCCAAAACCTAGGATGGAGTTGGCATCGTGCACGCAGGCAGGAGAAGCCACATCACATATCAACGTTTGAATTGGGCAACACGTAGCAAAAATTGTCCAGCGGTGAGATATCTAGATTGTACGTCCAAAGCGGCACCGATTAACAAGAGCGGCGTCTCTAGATCATGCGATCAATGCGGCACCGTCATTAACGCGAAACGGCACCGAGCACACGTGGACCACAGGGAAACAAACACAAGAACGAAAAGCCCAACTCATACCAGCCCATACACGCACACAATCAGGAAGAGAAACACAACCAGCCTGGTCAACGTGTGAAAGTGGCCCACACATAGCAGAATTTGCTAAGCACGCATAGGAACGTATAAGCCACGTTAAGAAAATTTTCACCGGCAAACTAAGTTCACAGTGAAACTGTACACCTCCCCATCCCAAAATAATACACGTGCCACCCAGCCAAACATTCAGAAGTTGCTTTCACCCAAGTGGGTAAACCTGGAGGCAAAATCTTTGGCCGGAATAGATGCTTGGGTATTCGTTGATGATCGAGCTATTTCAATACCATATATATGCTGAATGTATTACCAAATTTTACTTGCGGCAAATTGGCAGTCGGTGCAATTTATACTTGATACGTCTTCAACATATTTATAATTTTTGATTGCTCCATGCTATATTATCTACTGTTTTAGACATTATTAGGCTTTATTATCCATTTTTATATTATTTTTGGGACTAACCTATTAACCGGAGGCCCAACCCAAAATTGTTGTTTTTTGTCTATTTTAGGGTTTCGAAAAAAAAGAATATCAAACGAAGTCCAAATGGAATGAAACCTTCGGAGACGTGATTTTCTCACCGAACATGATCCAGGAGACTTGGACCCTACGTTAAGAAACAAAGGAGGAGGCCACGAGGTAGGGGGCGCGCCCTTCACCCTCGTGGGCCCCCTGTTGCTCCACCGATGTACTCCTTCCTCCTATATATACCTACGTACCCCCAAACGATCAGATACAGAGCCAAAACCCTAATTTCACCGCCGTAACTTCCTGTATCCATGAGATCCCATCTTGGGGCATGTTCCGGAGCTTCGTCGGAGGGGGCATCCATCACGGAGGGCTTCTACATCAACACCATAGCCTCTCCGATGAAGTGTGAGTAGTTTACCTCAGACCTTCGGGTCCATAGTTATGTGACGCCCGGATATTTAAGCTACAGTAAGCCTCTGCTAGTGATGCCACGTCACCACGATTACTATTGGTAGTTTCACGATGATTCAAATCTCGCTCAAATTCAAATTCAAATTCAAATTAAGGTCAAACAATAAAAGCTTTCTAATATCAAAACTAAAATGATCGGGGTGTGACATAATTAAGTTTATTAAATTAGGTGCAACCTATATATTTTTCCAAAACTGAAATATTTAGGAAATAAGAGAAAACAGAAAAGAAAATAAAGAAAAGGGAAAAGAACAAAAACAGAAAACAAACACAAAAAAAAAAATATGAAACAACAACCCATTGCTGCTGGGCCGTGGCCCAGCCGGCCCCCTCGCCTTCCCACTTAACCCCCCACCCCTGGGAAACCCTAGCCCAACCACCCCACGATTCCCCCCCACGATTCCCCTCTCCCTCGTGTCCTCCCTCCGCCCCTTCCCTCGATCCGGATCGGGATCGGGCCGATGCCACCCCGTGCGCCTCCTACCCCCCGTCCTTGCGCGTCTTGCCAGCGACCTCGCCGGAGCCCCTCGCCGCCTCGACCTCGTCGTCACCCGTCGCCGCACCCCGTCCCCATCTCTTCATCGCGGCCTCGGCGAGCACCCCCGCGCTCGAGGACTGCCGCCTCCGCCCCACAGCTTCTTCGCCGTCCTCGCACCGCACCTGCAGCACCACCGGCCGCCGCCGTCATCGCCACGCCCCGCCCCATGTCGGACGCCGCCGTCCTCTCCGTCGCCGGTGCCGCCTCGCCGGACCTCCTCGACTCCTCCCCGAGCCCACTGCCCGAACCCCTACAGCCCCGGTGAGGACCCCGATCATCCTCTCCCCCTCGCCTCGTAGTGCCGGGCCGCGCCCCGTGCGCGCTCACCACGGCCGCCACCGCCCGACGGATCCCCCTCCGACCCCGTCGACGCCGCGCCGTCATGCGCAAGCGCCTGCCCGTGCCGCTCCCTACTTGGCCGCTGCTGCCTTCTGATGTTGCTGCGGCCCGGGGCGTTGCTTGTTGTGGCCGCGCCGTTGACCGCTCTGCCGCTGCCGCTTACCGCCGTGCACGCCTGCTGCTTGCCCCGCGCGCCCGGCCACCACATACCCTCGCGCTCGCTGCTGTGCCTCCCCTGCTCGCCGCTCCGACCACCTAGCCGGCGCCATGTGCGCTGGCGCCCCGCAACGCCTAGTCAGGCGCCCAACTCCCGGCTCCAACCGCTAGCGCCCCTGCGCCCGCACGCCCGACCCACCAAGACCCCCTTGCCAATGACACAGGGGGCCCATGCCCCAGAACAAAAAAAGTTTTTTTTAAATAATAATAAATAAATGAAAAATGAATAATTAATTAATTAATTAATCTTGATTAATTAAACTAAATAATTAATTAAACTAATTAATCATGATTAAGTTTAACCAAATAACTATTTAAACTAACTACTGTTAGTTATTTAACTAGTCAATGACAGTGGGGCCCACCCCCCTAATTAATCCTGATTAGGTTAATTAAACTAGATAATTAAATGTGTCACTGACAGGTGGGACCCACCTGTCAGGTTGACCAGGTCAACTACTGATGTCATGCTGACGTCATGATGACGTCAGCAGACACTATTCTGGATAATGTTGATTTAATTAATTAAATAAACCCTAAAAATGATTTAAATCTTTTAAAATTAATATAAAATAAACCGTAGCTCGGATGGAAAAACTTTGTACATGAAAGTTGCTCAAAACGACGAGACGAATCCAGGTACGCAACCCGTTCATCCGCCACGCATCCGTAGCATAGCAAACACGCAACTTTCTCCCTCCGGTTCATCTGTCCGAAAACGCGAAACACCGGGGATATTTTCCCGGATGTTTCCCCCCTTCACCAGTACCACCTCATACCGCGTTAGGGCATCCCTAGCACCGCTACTTGTCATGTCATGCATCGTCATGCATTTGTTTGCATTATATTTATTGTTTCTTCCCCCTTTTCTCTCGCTAGACACCGAGACCGACGCCGCTGCTACCCAGTACGACTACAGTGTTGGCGACCCCTCTCTCTTGTCAGAGCAACCAGGCAAGCCCCTCCTTGATCACCAGATATCGCCTACTCTACTCTCTATACTGCTCGCATTAGAGTAGTGTAGCATGTTACGGCTTTCCGTTAATCCTATCCTGATGAATAGCCTGTCCTTGCTACTATTGTTGTTACCTTTACCTGCAATCCTAATGCTTAGTATAGGATGCTAGTTTATCATCAGTGGCCCTACACTCTTGTCCGTCTGCCATGATATACTACTGGGGCGTGATCACTCGGGAGGTGATCACGGGTATATACTATATACTTTATACATGATACATGTGATGACTAAA
The DNA here is from genome assembly GCF_018294505.1 of Triticum aestivum. Lineage (NCBI taxonomy): Eukaryota > Viridiplantae > Streptophyta > Magnoliopsida > Poales > Poaceae > Triticum > Triticum aestivum. Next base: position 594,595,387 of record NC_057803.1, on the reverse strand, counting down.
GTCGGGTTGGCTCAAGGAGTACCCGCGAGTGATTCATGGATTGGGAGCTGAAAGGACCTTTGTCCCGACGGCCCTCTGGGTGGATCTTTGTGGCGAAGCGACAAGGCAGGTTGAGACCACCTAGGAGAGAGGTGGGCCTGACCCTGGTTGGCGTTCGCGGTTATTTCAAAATAACATGTTTAACGAGATCTTGGTATTTGATCTTAGTCTGGCTACTGGCCTATACGCACTAACCATCTACGCGGGGACAATTATGAGCACTCGACGTCGTGGTATCAGCCGACGCCTTTGTGACGTCAGCAACTGAGCGGCATGCGCCGGATTGGACTGGAACGCCTGCTAGGCTAGGTCTACTTCCGGCCGCCCACGCAACGTGCAGGTGTGCTAAGGGCGATGGGCCCAGACCCCTGGGCGCTTAGGTTTAGAACGGCGTGCTGACCTCTCTATTGGTCTAGGTGGGGCTGCGACGTGTTGATCTTCCGAGGCCGGGCATGACCCAGGAAAGTGTGTCCGGCCAAATGGGATCGAGCGTGTTGGGTTATGTGGTGCACCCCTGCAGGGAAGTTAAACTATTCGAATAGCCGTGATCTTCGGTAACAGGATGACTTGGAGTTGTACCTTGACCTTATGACAACTAGAACTGGATACTTAATAAAACACATCCTTCCAAGTGCCAGATACAGCCCGATGGTCGCTCTCTAACAGGGCGACGAGGAGAGGACCGCCGGGTAGGATTATGCTACACGATGCTACTTGGTGAACTTACCTTCTACTCTCTTCTCCTGCTACAAGATGGAGGTTATCAGAAGCGTAGTGTTCGAAAGGACTAGCTATCCCCCCTTATTCCAGCATTCTGCAGTTCAGTCCACATATGATACCCTTAATCCATTTGATACCAATGCATACATATGTAGTGTAGCTCCTTGCTTGCGAGTACTTTGGATGAGTACTCACAGTTGCTTTGCTCCCTCTTTTCCTCCTTTCTATACTCGATTGCTGCGACCAAACGTTGGAGCCCAGGAGCCAAACGCCACCATCGATGATGACTACTACTACTCGGGAGGTGCCTACTACTACGTGCAGCCCGCTGACGACGACCAGGAGTAGTTTAGGAGGATCCCAGGCAGGAGGCCTGCGCCTCTTTCGATATGTATCCCAGTTTGTGCTAGCCTTCTTAAGGCAAAATTGTTTAACTTATGTCTGTACTCAGATATTGTTGCTTCCGCTGACTCGTCTATGATCGAGCTCTTGTATTCGAGCCCTCGAGGCCCCTGGCTTGTAATATGATGCTTGTATGACCTATTTTATTTGTAGAGTTGTGTTGTGATATCTTCCCGTGAGTCCCTGATCTTAATCGTACACGTTTGCGTGTATGATTAGTGTATGATTGAATCGGGGGCGTCACAAGTTATTAGCTAGATGACTTCTTCTCTCTTTTTGGATCTCAATACAATGTTCTCCCCCTCTCTTGTGGAGATCTATTCGATGTAATCTTCTTTTTGCGGTGTGTTTGTTGAGACGATGAATTGTGGATTCATAATCAAGATTATCTATGAACAATATTTGAATCTTCTCTGAATTCTTCCCGGAAGGCATCCCCTCTTTCGTCTACTTCTATCGGTAACTTTACTTGGAGCTATATTTTTATTCACCACATGATATGTGTTTTGCTTGGAGCGTCTTGTATTATTTGAGTCTTTATTTGCTAGTTTACCACAATCATCCTTGCTTTACACACCTTTTGAGAGAGCCATACATGATTTGGAATTTTTTAGAATACTCTATGTGCTTCACTTATATCTTTTGAGTTATATAGTTTTGCTCTAGTACTTCACTTATATCTTTTAGAGCACGGTGGTGGATTTGTTTTATAGAAACTATTGATCTCTCATGCTTCACTTAGATTATTTTGAGAGTCTTAAATAGAATGGTAATTTGCTTTAAAATCCGTATATGCTAGGTATACAAGATTAATAATAAAATTCTTTTATGAGTGTGTTGAATGCTATGTTAAATTTGATGCTTGATAATTGTTTTGAGATATAAAGATGGTGATAGTAAAGTTGTGCTAGTTGAGTAGTCGTGAATTTGAGAAATACTTGTGTTAAAGTTTATGATTCCCGTAGCATGCACGTATGGTGAACCGTTATGTGATGAAGTCGGAGCATGATTTATTTATTGATTGTCTTCCTTATGAGTGGCGGTCGGGGACGAGTGATGGTCTTTTCCTACCAATCTATCCCCCTAGGAGCATGCACGTAATACTTTGCTTTGATAACTTGTAGATTTTTGCAACTAATGTTGAGTCCATGTATTATACGCACTTTTCTTCCTTCCACCATTGCTAGCCTCTCTAATACCGCACACATTTCGCCGGTATCATACACCCACCATATACCTTCCTTAAAACAGCCACCATACCTACCTATTATGGCATTTCCATAGCCATTCCGAGATATATTGCCATGCAACTTTCCACTGTTTCGTTTATTATGACACACTCCACAATTGTCATATTGCTTTGCATGATCATGTAGTTGACATTGTATTTGTGGCAAAGCCACCATTCATAATTCTTTCATACATGTCACTCACGAGTCATTGCATATCCCGGTACACCGCCGGAGGCATTCATATAGAGTCATATTTTGTTCTAAGTATCGAGTTGTAATTGTTGAGTTGTAAGAAAATAAAAGTGTGATGATCATCATTATTAGAGCATTGTCCCAGTGAGGAAAGGATGATGGAGACTATCATTCCCCCACAAGTCGGGATGAGACTCCGGACGAAAAATTAAAAAGAAAGAAAGAAAGAAAAGAGGCCATAAAAAAAGAAAAGGTCCAAATAAAAAAATCAGAGAAAAAGAGAGAAGGGACAATGTTACTATCCTTTTACCACACTTTTGCTTCAAAGTAGCACCATGATATTCATGATAGAGAGTCTCTCATTTCGTCACTTTCATATACTAGTGGGAATTTTTCATTATAGAACTTGGCTTGTATATTCCAATGATGGGCTTTCTCAAAATGCCCTAGGTCATCATGAGCAAGCGAGTTGGATGCACACCCACTTGGTTACCTTTTGAGCTTTCATATACTTATAGCTCTAGTGCATCCATTGCATGGCAATCCCCACTCACTCACATTGATATTTATTGATGGGCATCTCCATAGCCCGTTGATACGCCTAGTTGATGTGAGACTATCTTCTCCCTTTTTGTCTTCTCCACAACCACCATTCTATTCCACCTATAGTGTTATATCCATGGCTCACGCTCATGTATTGCGTGAAGATTGAAAAAGTTTTGAGAATGTCAAAAGTATGAAACAATTGCTTGGCTTGTCATCGGGGTTGTGCATGATTTAAATACTTTGTGTGGTGAAGATAGAGCATAGTCAGATTATATGATTTTGCAGGGATAACTTTCTTTGGCCATGTTATTTTGAGAAGACATGATTGCTTTGTTAGTATGCTTGAAGTATTATTATTATTTTTATGTCAATATAAACTTTTATCTTGAATATTTCGGATTTGAATATTCATACCACAATTAAGAAGAATTACATTAAAATTATGCCAAGTAGCACTCCGCATCAAAAATTCTATTTTTATCATTTACCTACTCGAGGACGAGCGAGAATTAAGCTTGGGGATGCTTGATACGTCTCCAACGTATCTATAATTTTTGATTGCTCCATGCTATATTATCTACTGTTTTGGACATTATTGGGCTTTATTATCCACTTTTATATTATTTTTGGGACTAACCTATTAACCGGAGGCCCAGCCCAGAATTGCTGTGTTTTTGCCTATTTTAGGGTTTGAAAAAAGGAATATCAAACGGAGTCCAAACGGAATGAAACCTTCGGGGACATGATTTTCTCACCGATCATGATCCAGAAGACTTGGAGTCTACGTCAAGAAACAAAGGAGGAGGCCACGAGGTAGGGGGGTGTGCCTACCCCCCAGGCGCGCCCTCCACCCTCGTGGGCCCCCTGTTGCTCCACCGACGTACTCCTTCCTCCTATATACACCCACGTACCCCCAAACGATCAGATATGGAGCCAAAACCCTAATTCCACCACCGTAACTTCCTGTATCCACGAGATCCCATCTTGGGGCCTGTTCCGGAGCTTCGCCGGAGGGGGCATCCATCACGGAGGGCTTCTACATCAACACCATAGCCTCTCTAATGAAGTGTGAGTAGTTTACCTCAGACCTTCGGGTCCATAGTTATTAGCTAGATGGCTTCTTCTCTCTTTTTGGATCTCAATACAATGTTCTTCCCCTCTCTTGTGGAGATCTATTCGATGTAATCTCCTTTTTGCGGTGTGTTTGTTGAGACCGATGAATTGTGGATTTATGATCAAGATTATCTATGAACAATATTTGAATCTTCTTTGAATTCGTTTATGTATGATTGGTTATCTTTGCAAGTCTCTTCGAATTATCAGTTTGGTTTGGCCTACTAGATTGATCTTTCTTGTAATGGGAGAAGTGCTTAGCTTTGGGTTCAGTCTTGCGGTGTCCTTTCATAGTGACAGTAGGGGCAGCAAGGCACGTATTGTACTAGATGTTTTTTTATCATATTGCATGAATTTATCCTTCTACATCATGTCATCTTGCTTAAGGTATTACTCTGTTTTCATGAACTTAATACTCTAGATGCATGCTGGATAGCGGTCGATAAGTGGAGTAATAGTAGTAGATGCAGGTAGGAGTCGGTCTACTTGTCTCGGACGTGATGCCTATATACATGAACATACCTAGATATTCTCATAACTATGCTCAATTCTGTCAATTACTCAACAGTAATTCGTTCACCCACCGTAAAATACTTATGCTCTTGAGAGAAGCCACTAGTGAAACCTATGGCCCCCGAGTCTATCTTCATCATATTAATCTTCCAATACTTAGTTATTTTCTTTGCTTTTATTTTACTTTGCATCTTTATCACAAAAATACCAAAAATATTATCTTATTATATTTATAAGATCTCACTCTCGTAAGTGACCATGAAGGGATTGACAACCCCTTATCGCGTTGGTTGCGAGGAGTTATTTGTTTTGTGCAGGTATTAGAGACGCGCGTGCAACCTCCTACTGGATTGATACCTTGGTTCTCAAAAACTGAGGGAAATACTTACGCTACTTTGCTGCATCATCCTTTCCTCTTCGGGGAAATCCAACGCAGTGCTCAAGAGGTAGCAATACTCTACAAGGTTCTTTGAATATCCACACCTAATACTATAGTACAAATCACTATTTAGATATAGTAAGCCATTATTTTTCAAACCACTAACATGATATTTAATGAAACAAAAAACTATGCATGAACATGCGCACATACACAAAAATATGTACTTGTTTTTATATAATTTGTAGAATTGTCACAAAATAATTAAAAAATAACTTCTATTACATCACTTAATTTGAACTTAGCATTAAAAATGATCAATTATATACATTACAACTTATAACAAAGAAGACTAGTTAGCTATACCAACTACAAGTAAAAAAACTATACCAACTAAATTATGTGGCTAACTATAACAACTAAATATAAAAAAAATACTCTTTAATATTTTAGTATGATAAAATAAAAGGAAATAAGTATAAAAGTTTGATACAAAATATTTATTTCATTTTGCCGCATGAGCTCCTCCTCAAGGCCGACCCGCACCCTCGCGTTCCCGTGCAGCGCCTCCACCCCGACCGACACCCACTCGGCCATGGCCTCCGCCTGCCGCTGTACCGCGTGGTGACGGCCTGAACGCAAAGAAGCTGATGGAGATGGCGGCGGCGTTGTGCCAACGGAGCGCACAACAGTGCGCGCTCACCGGGGCCCTGGTGGAGCGGCTGGACACGCTGGAGCGCGCCGTCCGACGGGTGGAGGAGGTCGGCCGACACCAGTGGAGGAACAAGAAGACCAACAAGGACGTCAAGAAGAGCATAAAGGGCAAGGGGGGGGGAATCATCTCCATATAGTATAAATGAATCTCAATATGGGGATGAGGTTTAGCAGTGTTGGCACTGAACATCTGGATGTTACACACATCAGCTCGCTTCGGGGTCTCCGGGTTCAGCCCATGTGGAATCCGGCGGATTGGTAGTTGTTCGACAACTTAGTCAGCTTGATCATCGCGAGCACTTCGGCTGCTAGCGAGAAGACCGAGGCCAGGGCGAAGGCCGGGACGTCCCCCCTCCCCCCGAAGAGCTTGTCCCATGGGCCGTCTCCGAGCGACACTGCTATCTGCAAAGTAAATGTGGTCGACAGTCGTAAAGGTCAGGACACATTCAACGATGATGCATGACATAGGAGACCATTCTAGGTGTAAGGGTTGACCAGAGGAGCGACGATGGCGAGATTCAGAACTCCTGTAGCCAAACATGGACATGGGCAGACATTATCAGTCGAGAATAAGAACTGAAACATACTGTAAAGAAGGAAACACCGGAACACAAACCTTGTCCGCCTCCTGTTTCGGCAGTCAACTTAGCAGTCACGGAGAACGGAACACTGTAAGTGATCTGCATATGCAAGAGCCGAGGGTATAAGACATTTTCCAGTTGCACCAAAGAAGGTGTTGAGGGTCTGGTACTAACCGAGAGTAGCAATCCAAGAAGAGATAAAAGAATGAGCATTGAAGTCTTACTGTTTTATCTGCTCCAATAATGTGTTGAAGCTTGCTCAAGTACAGGTCATGGGAGACCCAACTCAGTATTGTTATAGCCAACATGTAGGCAAACACTATGAAGTTGCTGATTGTCCAAACCAATCTTGCACCAATCATCCGGCATAATGGATCGATAAGGAAAGAGCCAATCCCAAAGACGACCTACATGAACAAACCAAATATTACCGCCACTAACTAAAAATACCTTGGCAGTTACATCCAACTCCAATGCTTTTAAACCACCACAAACCATGTAACTAAGCTTTCAAAGTATTTCAAGTATACATTACCAAGAACTGCAGGAACTACCCTAGACGTACGAAAATTATAGTGAACAAAATTGATCACACGCTCTTACTGAATTCAACAGCAACCAAATGCATACGGGGTCACAACCAGCGAAGACCTCACCACCAGATATTGCCGACCCAGCAGAAAACGCCACTGCCATTGTTGCCCAGCGAACCTTTCGCCTGAAGTCATTTCTCATAGATAGCATCTCATTGTCGAAGGCTTCCGGAGTGAAACTCCTTGCCGCCACCAACTTCGACAAATGTTGGCGCTCACCCAGTCACTAGCCTCTCGCAACAGCGAGGGGGAGGTAGGATGAGGAGGTAAGAGGCGGCTGCTTAGGTTTGAGTGGCGGTGAACATGGAAAAGGGACGACAAGGTCATAGTTGTTAGGTCAGGGCAATGTTACTCTGGCTGAGACCGAGCGACATAATATCATGTGATCACACGTCTAAAAAGTCAATTTCAAATGTTCCAAAATATTTTTGAAGAAAATGTGAATGTTTCAAGGACATGTGTCGATGACGTCCAAAACATTCAGATCCAAACTCGAAATACTCATTGGGAAACAAAATAAACAACTCCAGCTGAATAGTGTCAAGAAAGACAAAAGCTGACATCAAGGTTTTTTCCTCAATGTGTATTGTAGTTTGGTTCTGATTTTTTAGGGCGTGGACAAAACTCTTCGAATAATGTGTGTTGGTTCAAAATGCATGAACGAAATAACGATGGAATCCAGTCCCACTTGCAGCATATAAGGGCAAGTACAATAGGATGACCTAGGCGGGCTGTAAGCCTTTAAATATTATATTTTAGATGAGTTGAAGGAGAGAAAGGGGAGAAAAGGAAAGCGGGCTACTGATTAACAGCCAGCTATTGCATGTGTTCTTAGGCATGTTGTAAGAGAGGAAGGTGAGCCATGTATAAAAAAAATAGTACAATACATATTTACATGCGACTACTGTATTTGCCGGCTATAAAGTTGGCTATAAATAATGTGACAAGACCATATAGCCAACAACCGGCTATGCTATTAACCATTCTCGAAGGTAAAAAGAGTTGGATACAGATGAAGGAATTAATGCTCGTCATGTTTTTGCCCTAAGCATTTATAATCTCGCTTTTCATTCTTCTCGTGTACCGAAGGCAAGAGGTTGGGTTAGATACAGAGAAGCATGCGCGTCTGGCATGCATGTGCCGTAGCATCCAGGATTGAACAAGACGTCGTATTACTCCCTCCGTTTGAAAAAGCTTGTCCCTCAAATAAATGTATCTAGCATCAAATTAGTGCTAAATACATCCATTTGAAGAAAAAACTTGGGACAAGCTTTTTTGGACGGAGGAAGTACTATATTATACTTCCTGCATTTTAAAATATAGTGCGTCCGCGCTTTCCGAGGTTGAATTTTGACCATAAATTTAACGAACGAGACCGACTGCGGCGGAAGAAAAAAATTACATAATTAAAAATTTCTTTCGAATACGAATTCACTGATATAATTTTTGCTCCCGCCGCAATCGGTTTTGATAGTTAAATTTACGGTCAAAGTTGAAGCCCGAAGATAGAGCAAGCACTACATTGTGAAATGGAAGTAGTAGTACGTGTTGGTTAGCTGGGACGAATGGTGAGTCGGTCGGATGGACATGGCACTTTGCTTGCAAAAAGTCAGAGCCTAAGCACAGGAGATCGAGAGAGAAAGATCCGTGCACAAGCTAGCAGTCGAGTAAGAGCAAAGTCGGGAGGGAGAAAGATATTGGGCTCGAATCATATCTTGTCTTAGAGCATTTCCACCCGCGTTCTAGAGAGGCCTTCTCAAACGATTTTTTCGCGCCGGCGTTGAAAAAACGGTTCAATCGCGTTCTCAGGAGCTCGATTTTCACAGATTTGGTCCGAAATCAGTGCCGGCGGACTCAGACCGAATCCGGCACGCTGGGGGCGCCTCGGGGCGCCGGGGTGAGCAGTTTTGGCGCGAAAAAGCCGCGGGCCAGCCGCGTCAGCGACAATGCGCCTCGTCCTCCCTCAATGCCTCGGTTTCCCACGCGGGGAATCAATGACAAGGCTGCCGCCGGTCAGCCTTACCATTGATTCCTCACGGGCGGCGCGTCACGGGACGGCGCGCCGATGCCTCCCGTCCCTCGCACGCGCGGCGCGGCTATATAAGCCGGTGGCCTCGCTCGCTTGTGGCCACACCAGCCCCGCCCTTGCCGTCGAGCTTTACCTCTCCCGAGCGCCGTCGCCGAGCCCTCCCTCTCCCTCTCCCTCTCCCTCCCCCTCTCCCGATGGCCGAGCGTTTCCCCGGAGACGAGGCGGCGGCCAACGGCTTCGGCCGCCGCACTCTCCGCGAACAGGAGTCCTGGCTCCTGTTCCAGGCGAACATCCCGGCGCCGCCGGACATGCGCGCCGAGCCGACGGGCTGGAAGCTCAGCAACGGGGGAGTGCCCATTCCCCCGTTGCCCGACGACGTGGCTAAACCCTCCTACTTCGCCGATGAGGTCGAGGTCGTGCGCGCCTTCCTCACCGACGCCCAGCTCTCCCTTCCCCGGTACGCCGCCGACAACCACGCGACATGGGCGACGTACTCCAACGCCGTCAGCAGTAGCGGCTGGCGTCCACCAACGGTGCGGCGGTGGTCGGCGGCCTGAAGAACAGCGAGGGGCGCCACTTGTGGCGGGGCGTCCCTGGCCGCATACTCGAGGGCGTGCCGACGCACCTCGAGGAAGGCAACAACCCGCCGTTGGCGTACCCCCCGGCGAGGGTGGCCGCCGCGGCGCACCGCCGACGCGACGGGCCATGGGCGCCAAGGAGGTTCGGCTCCTCCTTCTCTTCCTCCTCACGCTCTTCCTCGCACTCCTCCGGCACTCCGGCGCTGTTCGGCGTCAAGGCCGAGCCCGCGGCGGAGATGCTGCTCAGCCGGCGCACTCGCAGCGCCGACATCGTCATCAACGAGGGCAGCCAGCGCGCCTCCCCGTCGGCTCCTCCTCCGCGCTTCGTCAAGTCAAAGACGGAGCCGGGGCTCGCGCCGATGAAGGTGGAGCCGGGTCTCCCCGCCGTGAAGACGGAGCACGGCGAGGTCGAGCTCGACGACGACGCGGCCCTTGAATGGGCATGCCATGACTCCCTGAAGATGGCGAGGGAGCGCCGGTGCGCCGCCCTGTGGCGCTTCGCGGAGCGCCGCCGGGGCCGCGACAAAGGAGTCGTCGTCGTCATCGACGACAGTGACGACGATGACGCGCCGCCGCCGCCACCAGTCCGCCATGGCGACGTCGGGTCCAGCAGGGGCGCCCGCGTCAAGGAGGAGAAGGCGACGTTGATGACGGCGGTGACGATGGCGGCGAATACTCGGCGTTCAGCCAGTTTCTTTTTTAGATTAGTTTACATATTTGCTATGTAATGAAAATCCGCGAACTCTGTCGAAATATATGCTCAAGCTGGACGAAATTTATCATGTTTAGCCAAAATTTGCCGAAATTTGCTATATACTTTTATTTTTTGAATGCGCGCGGGGACGGTGCTGGTGCTGGCGGCTACGGACCAACTCACCCTAGACCAATTTTTTGCGTCGGCTCACCCTCGCTGCGATTTTAGGCGTCCCCTGAAGAGTCAACGGCTGGAGATGCTCTTAACATGGTGTGGCAAAGCGTGTTAGCCTCAATCATTCAAAAGTCTCAAAACAGATCTCTCACACGGGAATGGAGGCGTATATGTTTTCTGCTAGTCGTGGAGCCGCAAGCAAGGCCCGACCCGACCGCCCACCCTGGACCAAAGCCGGACGGCGCCGACGGTTCAGACGATGCGCCGCCCTAATATGTGCCGTATGCCGAGCTGTGACACGGTCGGGGCGGCGGTCCCGGCGCCGGTTCCTATGGCATGCCATGTCGCTCGTGCATGTACGGCCATCATGCATGGGAGCTTTCGTCCACCAGCTGATTGATGTGACTGGGGTAAGTAAATTCGCTTCCATTTACCGCACGTGTGGGCAGGTGCACTACTACTGCTTTTCCTTTTCCAGAAACGCACTGCAAAAAGCCAAAAGGACAAAAAATCAGTTGGGAATAGTAAACCGCAAATTCGCAGTGCGTTTTTTTTTACACTAGTGCATCATTGAACATAACACATTCTTGAAAATATTCAAAACAAGTGACAACACACATCCATGCGTTGTATAAAACCCCGGACCCAAGAAGACTTGTTTTCTCTTGCATTGGATCATGCTCGTTGTTCGTTCCATTATCGGTTGGCAGTGGAAACCAACCTCTTCTAGGTCGTGTAAATATGAGAAATAATATATATTATGTTGTATAGAAGGCCCCCAAAAATTAACATAACTATGACTAATTCGACTAGTTTGCGACTAAGTTGAATAAGAACATAAATACATTCGATTCAACGATATAGGTACCAAATATCATCGCATTTACATATAATTTCAGATTTAAAAATCATTAAGAAACATTAACATAATACTAGACATATGCAATGTCCCTATTCCACATTGCTTCCTACCATATGCCGAGGCTTTCTAGTCCTCATCGTCATCCTTGTCGTCGATCTCGTCGAGGATGTCATCTTCGACAAGTGGCAAACCAAGCCTCTAGCGGCACACACGCTCTTTCCAGAGCTCAACATCTTCAGCTGCTGGCGAATGAGGAGCTCCATCTGCATCTTCTCCTTCAGCATGTCGTCATCTTATATTTAAAAGTACCAGCTTATACAATAATTATATACTAAAAAATATTCATGTATTTTTTTCAGAAAGAAAAGAAAGTGTGAAAACAGGTGTCCATGTATATCTAGAAATATATACATATAGCTTGAAAAAATGGACACATAAAAAAGAGGTTAAACACATAAACATAATCAACGAAGTAAATATATAAAACAGAAAAATCGAAAGTAAAAAAAAGAGAAAAACAGAAAAATTTCAAATTTCAAATAAACAGAAAGGAAAAAACTAAAGCAAAAGAAATAGATTAAAGAAGGGAAAAATACATTGAGCCAAGTCGAAAATCACGAGACCTCCTAGGGCAACGAGAGGCATAACATTTTTTTTGAGGCAAACGAGAGGCATAACAAATTCCCAACCCCCCCCCCCCCCCCGCGCCTTGAGCCGGCCCATGCGCGGGACAGAGCGCTCCTGTTTTTGTTTTGCTTTCTTAGCTTCAAACAATGTTTTCGCCTAAAAAGAGCTTCACGCAATGTTCGCGAAAATTTCACAAAATTCAAAAATGTGAACAATGTTCCCATATTTTCAGAAATGTCCTCAGATTTAAAAAAACATTGATTAGAAAATTGTTCCCAATTTATAATTGTTCATGCATTTGGAAAATGTTGTGGTATTCAAAACACATGCCAAAATTTTAAAAATATTCACAATATTGAAATATTTTCCCACATTCTTAAAAATGCTGACGAATGAAAAAATAATGAAAAAGATAAGAGAAGAGAAAAATACAAAAGAAAAATTGGTTCAGAGAAGGTAGCCGCGTTTTTTCTATTTGCGGCTCGTTAGGGCAAGTTGCCGGAGTGATGGACAGGAGAGATCGACGAGCGTTCGGGATGGATCGGCCCGTTAAATTTTGCAGCAATTCCGGTTTTGGGAATGGTTCCCAGCCGGTCTTGGGAACCTTTTGGAGGTTCATGAACTGTTTTTTCTTTTTTTTATGTTCCTTTTTCGTTTTTTCTATTTCTTTTTTTCTTCTTTTTCTGTGTTTATTTTCTTTCGTTTTTAATTTTTTCAAGTTTTTTTCATAAAAATGCTAGCGTTTCTAATAAATTGTTCAAAACTTGAAAACATGTTCCACTTTCCCAAAATTGTCCACAAATTCGAAAAATAATCCTTTTTGGAATTTTTGTCCAGAAATTCAAAAAATGTTCTTAATATTAGAAAATTGTTCATATATTTCTTTTTCATTTCTAAATTTATTGTGGGGCTTCGAAAATTTGTTCATAAGCTCAATAAATGTTCCTGTTTTTCCAATTTTCCTCACAAATTCAACAAATATTTGCGATCTTCAAAAATAGTTCGATAATTTGAACAGATGTTGGTTTTTTCCAAAAAAAACTGGGTTTCAAAATTTTCCCAAAAGTTGAGAAAATGTTTCTGGTTTTACAAATTTTGTTCACAAATTCAAAAAATGTTCATGATTTAAAAATAAATGGAAATTTGAAAAACCATTTGGATTCTTCTAAAATTTGGTCAAAGTATCCAAAATTCTTCGCATATGTAAAAAATGTTCTCTTTTGAAGTTTTTTTCCAGAGGTTCAATGAATATTCCCATTTTCAAATTTGTACCATTTTTATAAAATTTGTTCAATATTAAAAATAGTTTGACTTTCCATTAAATGCTTACGTTTCCTAATAATTTTCGAATATTTAAAATTTGTTTCACAATTTCGAAATGTTTTTGCTGCAATAAATATTCTCTTTCCTAAAATCTCGTTTGAAATTCTAAATCGTATTTTAGATCTGTCGCCGCTCATAGTTGTTATAAGCCACGCTGCAATTTAAGAGACAAATAATGTGTACCACTGGTTACTACCCAGAGGTGCTGAGTTTGAATCCTTGCTCGTCCAACTTTTTTTCAGAATTTTATATGCGAGTGCAACTACTTGAAAGTTTGGGCTGCTTATGGTTCATGAAAGGCCATCAGGTCCACCGGCTTTGGGGCACAGGATGATGAGCCACGCGTATCATTTTTCCTTTATTTTTTTCGGATCACGGAGTTCGCTACATGGGCCGTTAGTTTGGCGCCCTGTGCAAAATGCCGCCAGTCTGCTGCTGAATGCAGCAGATAGGAGGTCCCAAGGTAACCGGTGGGGAAGAAACTGGAAATGAGCTGGCCAATGTAGCACAATACAGAGAAAAAAAACTAGTTCACGGGTGCTGTAGTTGGTATTCTTTTCTTTTAATGGTTGAACGAAGAGTCACTTTTCGGCCTAGATAAGGATGAAAAGGCCCACTACAGCCCACGCGAGGCCTAAGAGGCTCAGGGGAGGACGACAGTGTGATATAACTGAAATTTTCTAAAGTGGAATCATTCCTGGAAGACTCATCACGGACAATGCGTATATCGCCTTTGAGTGTTTTTATAAAATCCAACACAGCAAGAACGCTACCAATAACCATTGTGCCTATAAACTTGATCTGTCCAAAGCGTATGATCATGTGGATTGGAGTTTCCTAGAAGGAGTTCTTAGCAGATTCGGGTTTTGTCAGAAGTGGATAAATTGGGTGATGACTTGTGTTCGGTCTGTGAGATATGCAGTGAAGCTAAAGTAGAAATCTTGGATTTGTTCGAACCTTCGAGGGGTCTCCGTCAAGGTGACCCTTTAAGTCCGTATTTGTTCTTGTTTGTGGCTGAAGGTCTATCACGTGCCCTTGAGGCTGAATGTGCTGCTGGTAAGATCACCCCTTTGGAAGTGGCGAGAGGGAGCCCAGGTATCTCCCATCTTCTATTCGCAGATGATAGCCTTCTCTTCTTTAAAGCTGATAGTGATGAAGCAAGGAGTATCAAGAATGCCCTCAACAAATTTCAGCACAGGACGGGCCAACTGTTAAGCCCAAATAAATGTTCCATGTTGTTTAGCAGAGCTTGCCCTTCGCAGGTCCAAAATGAGATTAAGCATATTCTGGATATTAGCTCAGTCACTTTTGAGGAGAGGTATTTGGGTTTGCCCACACCTGAGGGGCGCATGAAGAGGTCCCAATTTGAACCTATCTTTGAGCGCTTCACTAAAAGGCTCACTAATTGGGTTGAAAGATTTATGTCCCATGGTTCTAAAGATATTTTGATCAAATCGATGATTCAAGCATTACCGACTTATACCATGAGTATGTTCAAGATGAGTGTGGATTTTTGTGAGCAATACGAGAAAATGGTGCGTGATTTTTGGTGGGGTGACGAGCAAAATCAAAGAAGAGTTCACTGGATTTCATGGGAGAAAATGACAACCAAAATTTCATGGAGGCCTGGGATTTCGAGACATGCAGGTTTTCAACCAGGCCCTGCTGGCTAAGCAAGCCTGGCGCTTAATTCAGAGACCTGAGAGTTTGTGTGCTCGGATTCTGAAGTCAAAATATTATCCGAATGGCAATCTGCTGGACACGGTCTTTGCGTCCGATGCGTCTCCTGTGTGGAGAGGGATTGAATTTGGCCTAGAATTCCTGAAGAAAGGTGTTGTTTGGAGAGTTGGAAATGGAAATAGTATCCAAATCCTTAGGGATAATTGGATCCCAAGGCAATCAGGACTCAAGGTTCTATCTCTTGAGACCTGGAGCCGAATCAGATGGGTTAATCAACTCATGTTGCCGCAAGCAAGGGAATGGAATGTTCCCCTTATCGACAAGCTATTCCATAATTTTGACGCCGAGGAAATATGCAAAATAAAGATTCCTCTCAATGAGACTGAAGACCATCTAGGTTGGAACTATGAGAAAAATGGCATCTTCACAGTAAGAAGTGCTTATAGATTGGGTATGAACTTGAAGCAACAGGAAGGAATAGTTGGTTCGTTCCGTAGCATCAGCTCTGGAAGGGAAAATCTATGGAATTTGGTCTGGAAAGCACAGGTCCCTCACAAAGTTCGTATTGTTGCCTAGAGAATTGCCACAGATTCACTTCCCACAAAGGAAAATAAAAGGAGGAGGACCCTGTAAATTGATGGAATATGTAATATATGTGGTATAGAGAACGAGGATGCTCACCATGCTGTTGTGAACTGCACCAAGGCTAGAGCTCTTAGAGAAAATATAAGAGAACATTGGGCATTATCAAAAGAACCAGTACTTGCCGAACCTAACCCGGATTGGCTGTTAAATGCTTTAAGCCAATGCTCTGGACACATGCGTGAAAAACTGCTACTGGTTCTCTGGCGGTCATGGCATCTTAGGGAGGATATTGTACATAATAAAGGGGAAGCAAAGATCTCGGACTCAGTCCTTTTCCTGAAGAATTATTGGCAAACGTTGAACTCTGAAGCCACAGCTGAAAGTGATATCAAAGGGAAAAAACCTTTGCATGTTACCGAGATGTAGTCGTCACTAGAAAAAATTGTACAGCCAAAATGCCACTGGTCTAGGCCCCAAGGAGCTTGTATTAAACTGAACATAGATGCTTCTTTTGTTTCAGTTTTGGGCTCGGCTTGGGCTGGGGCGGTCGCTCGTGATAGCACGGGATCGGTTGTATTTTCTGCAGGATGTCATGTTCAGGCATGCGACGATGCAGAGGAAGCAGAGGCAAGCGCCTTTGTGATTGGACTCAAGTGTTTGAGAAATGTTCACAGGGGATAGGTATACATTGAGTCTGACTATGCTGCTGTTGTGAATGCTATGAATACTAAAGGAAGGAACAAGGCCAAGTGGTGGGCTAAGTACGAAGAGGCTAAAAACCTGATGCGTGACTTCAATTTATCTAAGGCGAGAAAAATTAAAAGAGAGTGTAATGTGGCTGCACATGAGTTGGCTGCTCATGCTAGAATTCATGGGGATTTTTTTCTGCCAAAGAATGTGCCATCAGATATACTTCATGTATTTGAGAATGATTGTACTCGTATTATGAATGAATGAGCTCTCTTTTGCCCTAAAAAAAAATCCCTGCAGGGAATTGGATTTGGGCGCTGCTATGTCTCGCTTCATGTGAAACTGTAGCTTGACTTGCCTACAGGGAGCCGATAGTGCGCCGGCCCAGTAGCCACGTGGGTGCATCACACTGATCTCACACATGCGATTTTCCCTCCCTTTTTATATTTGAAATATAATAAATAAATAAATATTAATTTTTTTAATTTAGTTAATCCTTGAAGTGTTATTCACACATTTAAATAATGTTCTTATAGGGTAAAAACACATGTTGGCTCAACTTTTAGAAAATGCTTGCACCATTAAAAGAAGGCGAAGTTTAATATTTTTTACCCATTTCAAAAATACATGATATTACTGAAAAGTTGCTATACAATGTATTTTCTTGTGTAATTCATAAAATATATATTATACTAAAAAATGTTCACGCATTTTAAACCATGCTTGTGATTTTCTTAAAATATTTTTACAATATAAATATGACCATAGTTTTTAAAGTTTTGTATCATTGAAAAAAGTGTTTGAACTTGTATCTGAGAAGTATTTAACATGTATTAAAAAATGTTCAAAAACCTATGTCTTAAAATAATGTTAATCATTTTAAAAACATAAACTTATATAAAAATGTTTTAAATATATAAAAAATGTAGAAACCAAAAAATATATTTGAAAAATGTCTCCTGTATTTGAAATAAATTGTTCTTGATGTATACGAAAAAGTATACTACGTATGAAAAAGTTTAGACTTGTGTTGGCAAAAAACATAGGAAAAAAACATGTAAAAACCGAATAAAACAAAGAAAATTAAAAGAAAGAAAAAAACATTAAATTTGAGAAGATGGTTGAACATGCTATGAACCCCACATTGTTTTCTTTCCAGGAGGGCCAGCAAAACTGTGACAACCAATTGTCCTAAGAGTACCTCCAACAGGTGATGTAAAAACATTATAGGGTAGGAGAGAAGATTTTACATCACCACAGCTGCCATTGCTTTAACAAGTATTGTAAAATTTTCTCTCGCATCCTTGGTCGCTGTTTTCTTCTCCACAATTGCTAAATATTGAAACCAATAATGATATGATAAAATTAAAAAATCACAACATACATAACCAAACAACATATCAAATTCTAGTTCCCATCCACTAATCAAATTCAAATTCAAACCGCAAGCAATGTGCATGATAAACTCAAAAAAAGGTGCATATATGAATACATAGCCCTCTCAAATATCTCATTGCCTTAATTGCTTGTTTCCTCATCATGACTTGCTATTGCCATTGTTGCCATCATTCCATACACATATGCACAATCTCATGACAACTAATGAAAAAAACCCGGATAAGTTTCATAAAGAATAGAAGAAGTCATGATTTTTTTTATCTTTCAATCATTTCGTCGAACATGTTGGGGACACCGACTATTGTGGCAGCCGTTGAGGACATCTCCAATACGTTCATGAGCTGCGGCGGCGGGTAGGCAAGGGAGGAGGGCCTACGTTGTTCACAAGTTGTGGTGGCGACCATGAAAGGGGTCGTAGGCAGGGGAGGAACCTTCTTCTTCTTGTTTTGGGCAGCAGTCGTGGCCGATTGATTTTGCGGCGGACTCTTCCTGATGCTGGTGGTGGTGGATGAGCGCGGCTTTGTGGGAGCCTTGTTGGCTTTGGCGAAGGGTGAAAGTGAACTTCCCCGGGATAATTGGAGCTCCGCGCGACCAATTTTCATTCTCGCGGTAGTCACACGGGTGTTGCAAATATGCAACAGTTGGGAGCTGCACGCGGCCGATTTTGAGTTTCGCGACAGTCACACCTACATCACAATGTCAAGTAAGCTAGCAAGTAGGTTGTGTAGTCTCTTTGTATTGTAATTTATCCTTTTTAGTACTAATTGTTTGTTGTTACTAGATGAACTCCCCACGCGTTGTGGCGGGAAGCCAATTTAAAATCTTATATCTACAATGAAAGAAAGATAGTTTAGCTACAATATTTGCAAAGATGTAGTGCTTCTGTTCCTCCATGCGTGAAGAAAATATAAGAGTGCATGGCAAAATAGTGTTAGTGGATGCTGACATGACACACTTGATGAGTGGAAAGGCTGCATGTTAAGAGAATTGGAGTCAGTGGGAATCAACTATTTTGGAATAGTAGATTTGTTAATTTGGAATTTCAGGTAGTAAGCATATAATTGGGCGTTTTCTGAATTTGAAAAGAAAATAACCACCACCCACAGCGAATGATCTTGATCATTGTGAAGGTCCATATATTATTGTAGACATGTTAGTTAACACGAATTACACATTTTTAGCCATATATTTTTGCTAATTTGTTTTTGAAGGAATACGTTAATGTTACTTGTTCGCGTTGACACCGATGACCGTTTTTTGGCTTTGTCCCTGTGTGGTGGAGCAAACGCTTTCACACTAACTTGGAACAAGTCCTGCATTGAGATTTGTGCATGCAAATCGAATGGTAAACAACGTTTTGCTCTGAAAATTGTCAAAAATTTGGCATCAGATTTTGATGATCTGTGTCCAATAAAGAGAGAAAGAAAAGGAATAGAATTTCACGTGAAAGCCAAGTTAACAGACGAGAAAACCATGAGACTTTACACATATATACTACAAGGACGCGTTTAGTTACCCGCATTAGGTCGGGCCAGGCCCGCGCGGGCACAATTTGGCCTGTTTGGTTGACTAGGTCGCATGCGATTCATGACGCACACGAACCTCAAAGCAGGCATGGGCCTGTTGGGGAACGTAGCATGCAATTTCAAAAAAATTCCTACGCTCACGCAAGATCTATCTAGGAGATGCATAGCAACGAGAGGGGGGGAGTGTGTCCACGTACCCTCGTAGACCGAAAGCGGAAGCGTTTGACAACGCGGTTGATGTAGTCGAACTTCTTCTCATTCAGACCGATCAAGTACCGAACTTACGACACTTCTGTGTTCTGCACACGTTCAGCTCGATGACGTCCCTCGAACTCTTGATCTGGCAAAGTGTCGAGGGAGAGTTCCGTCAGCACGCCGGCGTGGTGACGGTGATGATGAATTGATCCACGCAGGGCTTCGCCTAAGAACTATGTGAATATGACCGGAGGCGTAAACTATGGAGGGGGGGGGGGGCGCACACGGCTAACAATGTTTGTTCTGTGTTCTAGCGGTGCCCCCCTCATATATATAGGTTGGAGAGGAGGAGAGGCAGCCAAGGGGGCACCCCAAGTAGGAGGAATCCTACTTGGGGTCCTCCCAATTCGGCCTCCCCATTTCCTATTCCTATTCGGAGTAGGAAGGGAAGAGGTGGAAGGGGGAATCCTATTCCCTTTTTCCTTACCTTCTTCCCCTTTCCTTCTCCAATTTTGCCAGCCCACACGGGGGGCGCACCAGCCCCTTTATGGCTGGTGTGTTTCCCCTCTTGACCCATAAGGCCCATAACTTTTGCCGGGGGTGCCCGGAACCCCTTCCGGTGACCCGATAAGTACCCGGTGCATCCCATAACACTTCCGGTGTCCGATTACCATCGTCCTATATATATCAATATTTACCACTCGACCATTTTGAGACTCCTCGTCATGTCCGTGATCTCATCTAGAACTCTGAACAACATTCAGTCACCAAATCACATAACTCATATAATACAAAATCATCATCGAACGTTAAGCATGCGGACCTACGGGTTCAAGAACTAAGTAGACATGACCGAGACACCTCCCTGGTCAATAACCAATAGCGGAACCTGGATGCTCATATTGGTTCCTACATATTCTACGAAGATCTTTATCGGTCGTACCACAATGACAACATACGTTATTCCCTTTGTCATCGGTATGTTACTTGCCCGAGATTCGATTGTCGGTATCTTCATACCTAGTTCAATCTCGTTACCAGCAAGTCTCTTTACTCGTTCCGTAATGTATCATCCCGCAACTAACTCATTAGTCACATTGCTTGCAAGGCTTATTATGATACCTCTCCGATACTCGGTGTGATAAATCCTAATCTTGATGTATGCCAACCCAACAAACACCTTCGGAGATACCTGTAGAGCATATTTATAATCACCAGTTACATTGTGACGTTTGATAGCACACAAGGTATTCCTCCGGTATCCGGGAGTTGCATAATCTCATAGTTGAAGGAATATGTATTCGACATGAAGAAAGCAATAGCAATAAAACTGAATGATCAACATGCTAAGCTAACAGATGGGTCTTGTCCATCACATCATTCTCCTAATGATGTGATCCCGTTCATCAAATGACAGCACATGTCTATGGTTAGAAAACTCAACCATCTTTGATTAACGAGCTAGTCTAACGAGCTAGTCTAGTAGAGGCTTACTAGGGACACGGTGTTTTGTCTATGTATCCATGCATGAATCAAGTTTCCGGTTAATACAATTCTAGCATGGATAATAAACATTTATCATGATATAATGAAATATAAAATACCAACTTTATTATTGCCACTAGGGCATATTTCCTTCAGTCTCCCACTTGCACTAGAGTCAATAATCTAGTTCACATCGCCATGTGATTTAACACCAATAGTTCACATCATCATGTGATTAACACCCTTTAGTTCACATCGCCATGTGATCAATACCCAAAGGGTTTACTAGAGCCAATAATCTAGTTCACATCTCCATGTGATTAACACCCAAAGAGTACTAAGGTGTGATCATGTTTGGCTTGTGAGAGAAGTTTAGTCAACGGGTCCGCCACATTCAGATCCATATGTATTTTGCAAATTTCTGTGTCTACAATGATCTATACGGAGCTACTCTAGCTAATTGCTCCCATGTTCAATACGTATCTAGATTGAGATTTAGAGTCATCTAGATCAGTGTCAAAGGTTGCATCGACGTAACTCTTTAGGACGAACTCTTTATCACCTTCATAATCAAGAAACATTTCCTTAGTCCTCTTTAAGGTAACTAAGGATAATTTTGACCATTGTCCAGTGATCTACTCCTGGATCACTATTATACCCCCTTGCCAAACTCATGGTAAGGTATACAATAGGTCTGGTACACAGCATGGCATACTTTATAGAACCTATGGCTGAGGCATAGGGAATGACTTTCATTCTCTCTCTATCTTCTGCCGTGGTCGGGCTTTGAGTCTTACTCAACTTCACACCTTGCAACACAGGTAAGAACCCTTTCTTTGATTGATCCATTTTGAACTTCTTCAAAATCTTGTCAAGGTATGTGCTTTGTGAAAGTCCTATTAAGCGCCTTGATCTATCCCTATAGATCTTGATGCCCAATATACACGTAGCTTCACCGATGTCTTTCATTAAAAAATTCCAATTTAATTATCCTTTTATGCTATCCAAAATTCTATATCATTTCCAATCAACAATATGTCATCCACATATAATATTAGAAATGCTACAGAGCTCCCACTCATTTTTTGTAAATACATGCTTCTCCAAAAGTCTGTATAAAACCATATGCTTTGATCACCTTCAAAGCATACATTCCAACTCCGAGATGCTTGCACCAGTCCATAAATGGATCGTTGGAGCTTGCACACTTTGTTAGCACCTTTAGGGTCGACAAAACCTTCTATTTGCATCATATACAACTCTTCTTTAAGAAATCCATTAAGGAATGTAGTTTTGACGTCCATTTGCCAGATTTCATAATCATAAAATACGGCAATTGCTAACATGATTCGGACAGACTTAAGCATCGCTACGGGTGAGAAAGTCTCATCGTAGTCAACTCCTTGAACTTGTCAAAAACCTCTTGCAACAAGTCAAGCTTTGCAGATGGTAACATTACCATCAGCGCCAGTCTTCTTCTTGAAGATCCATTTATTCTCTATGGCTTGCCGATCATCGGGCAAGTCAACCAAAGTCCATACTTTGTTCTCATACATGGATCTCATCTCAGATTTCATGGCGTCAAGCCATTTTTCAGAATCTGGGCTCATCATCTCTTCCTTATAGTTTGTAGGTTCGTCATGGTCTAGTAACATCACTTCCAGAACAGGATTACCGTACCACCCTGACGCGGAACGTACTCTGGTTGACCTACGAGGTTCGGTAGTAACTTGATCTGAAGTTCATGATCATTATCGTTAGCTTCCTCTCTAGTTGTTCTAGGCATCACAGGAACGATTTTATGTGATGAGCAACTTTCCAATTCAAGAGAAGGTACAATTACCTCATCAAGTTCTACTTTCCTCCCACTCACTTCTTTCGTGAGAAACTCCTTCTCTAGAAAGGATCCATTCTTAGCAACAAAGATCTTGTCTTCGAGCTTATCCTATGAAGACACACTTCTCCAATTTGGGTTCGAGCTTATCAGGCTGAAGCTTTTTCACATAAGCATCGCAATCCCAAACTTTAAGAAATGACAGCTTAGGTTTCTTGCCAAACCACAGTTCATACAGTGTCGTCACAATGAATTTAGATGGTGCCCTATTTAACTTGAATGCAGCTGTCTCTAATGCATAACCCCAAAACGATACTGGTAAATCGGTAAGAGACATCATAGATCGCACCATATCTAATAAATTATGGTTACGATGTTCGGACACACCATTACGCCGTGGTGTTCCAGGTGGCGTGAGTTGTGAAACTATTCCACATTATTTTAAATGAAGACCAAACTCGTAACTCAAATATTCGCCTCCGAGATCAGATCGTAGAAACTTTATTTTCTTGTTACGATGATTTTCCACTTCACTCTGGAATTCCTTGAACTTTTCAAATGTTTCAGCCTTGTGTTTCATTAAGTAGATATACCCATATCTGCCCAAATCATATGTGAAGATCAGAAAATAATGATACCCGCCGTGAGCCTCAACACTCATCGGACCGCATACATCGATATGTATTATTTCCAATAAGTCATTATCTCGCTCCATTGTTCCGGAGAACGGAGTTTTAGTCATCTTGCCTATGAGGCATGGTCCGCAAGTATCAAATGATTCATAACCAAGCGATTCCAAAAGTCCATCTGCATGGAGTTTCTTCATGCATGTTACACCAATATGACCTAAACGGCAGTGCCACAAGTATGCTGCACTATCATTATAAACTTTGCATCTTTTGGCATCAATATTATGAATATGTGTATCACTACGATCGAGATTCAATAAACCATTTAAATTGGGTGTATGACCATAGAAGGTTTTATTCATGTAAACAAAACAACAATTATTTTCTGACTTAAATGAATAACCAGATTGCAATAAACATGATTCAATCATATTCATGCTCAACGCAAACACCAAATAACATTTATTTAGGTTCAACACTAATCCCGAAAGTAGAGGGAGTGTGCGATGGTGATCGTATCATCCTTGGAATTACCTCCAACACACATCGTCACCTCGTTCTTAACTAGTCTATGTTCATTCTGCAACTCCCGTTTCGAGTTACTAATCTTAGCAACTGAACCGGTATCAAGTACCCAGGGATTGCTACAAACACTAGTAGAGTACACATCAATAATCTGTATATCAAATATACCTTTGTTCACTTTGCCATCCTTCTTATCCGCCAAGTATTTGGGGCAGTTCCGCTTCTAGTGACCATTCCCTTTGTAGTATAAGCACTTAGTTTTAGGCTTAGGTCCATCTTAGGGCTTCTTCACGGGAGTGACAACTTGCTTGTCATTCTTCTTGAAGTTCCCTTTATTTCCCTTGCCCTTTTCTTGAAACTAGTGGTCTTGATAACCATCAACATTTGATGCTATTTCTTGATTTCTACCTTCGCCTATTTCAGCATCATGAAGAGCTTGGGAATCGTTTCCGTTATCCCTTGCATATTATAGTTCATCACGAAGTTCTAGTAACTTGGTGATGGTAACTAGAGAACTCTTTCAATCCCTATCTTATCTGGACGATTAACTCCCACTTGATTCAAGTGATTGTAGTACCCAGACATTTTGAGCACATGCTCACTTGCTAAGCTATTCTCCTCCATCTTGTAGGCAAAGTACTTGTCAGAGGTCTCATACCTCTTAACACGGGCATGAGTCTGAAATATCATTTTCAGCTTCTTGGAACATCTCATACGCTCCATGGCGTCAAAAATATTTTTGAAGTCCCAGTTCTAAGCTGTAAAGCATGGTGCACTTAAACTATCAAGTATTCATCATACTGAGCTTGTCAAACGTTCATAACGTTTGCTTCTGCTCCTGTAATAGGTCTGTCACCTAGCGATGCATCAAGGACATAATTCTTCTGTGTAGCAATGAGGATAATCCTCATATCATGGACCCAGTCCGCATCATTGCTACTATCATCTTTCAACTTTTCTCAAGGAACATATCAAAAATATATAGGAGCTATTTCGCGAGCTATTGATCTACAACATAGATATGCAAATACTACCAGGACTAAGTTCATGATAAATTAAGCTCAATTAATCAAATTACTTAAGGACTCCCACTCAGATAGACATCCCTCAAGTAATCTAAATGATCACGTGATCCAAATCAACTAAACCATGTCTGATCATCACGTGAGATGGAGTAGTCATCAATGGTGAACATCTCTATGTTGATCATATCTACTATATGATTCACGTTCGACCTTTCGGTCTCCAGTGTTCCGAGGCCATGTCTGTACATGCTAGGCTCGTCAAGTTTAACCCGAGTATTTCGCATGTGCAAAACTGTCTTGCACCCGTTGTATGTGAACGTAGAGCTTATCACACCTAATCATCACATGGTGTATCAGCACGATGAACTGTCGCAACGGTGCATACTCAGGGAGAACACTTATACCTTGAAATGTTAGTAAGGGATCATCTTATAATGCTACCGTCGTACTAAGCAAAATAAGATGCATAAAAGATAAATATCACATGCAATCAAAATATGTGCATGATATGGCCATCATCATATTGTGCCTTTGATCTCCATCTCCAAAGCACCGTCATGATCTCCATTGCCACCGGCTTGACACCTTGATCTCCATCGTAGCGTCGTGGTCATCTCGCCAACTATTGCTTCTACAACTATCGCTAACGCATAGTGATAAAGTAAGGCAATTACATGGCGTTTGCATTTCATACAATAAAGCGACAACCATAAGGCTCCTGCCAGTTGCCGATAACTTTTACAAAATATGATCATCTCATACAATAACGTATATCAAATCATGTCTTGATGCAAGTGCATCTAGTGCCACCCCTAGTTGGTTTTGGAGTATTGATGACAAACCTGGTTGAGGGACTAATGTGTTTGTGAGAATTGCAGGATAACACAGGTAGAAGTCCCTCATTGATTCGGTTTTCCTACCGGAGATGACCCCTAAAAATGTATGAAGACATTGAAGTCAAAGGTGGTATGTGAAGACATTCACATTGAATACTATGACAAGAGAAGACATCGCGTGAAGACTGTGGAGCGTGAAGACTTAGTTGTTTCGTCGTTCTTTTTCTTCTTTGTTCATTCATAGGAACCACCCTACTATTAAGTGGGGTCCAAGTGAACCAGTCAGAATGACTGAAGTGATGCTTAACCAAAATCCTATGTCTTCGAGCGAAGACTATGAGAGCAAATCTTATCCAGAGTTGGAGAAGTCAGCTTTGCTTGTAGCTCAAGTAAAGTTGCCATGTGTGTTTGAAATCTGACCGTTGGAACACGTGTCAGTTCCTTAGTGACCCAGGGTCATTTCGGACAAATCAGGTCGGGTTGCCTAGTGGCTATAAATAGCCCACCCCCTACACCATAAATTGGTTGGCTGCTCAGAGTTAGTGCATGGCTTTTGTTGTTTGAGAGCAACCCACTGATACGTCTCCAACGTATCTATAATTTTTGATTGCTCCATGCTACATTATCTACTGTTTTGGACTATATTGGGCTTTATTTTCCACTTTTATATTATTTTTGGGACTAACCTATTAACCGGAGGCCCAACCCAGAATTGCCGTTTTTTGCCTATTTCAGTGTTTCGGATAAACGGAATATCAAACGGAGTCCAAACGGAATAAAATCTTCGGGAACGTGATTTTCTCACCGAACGTGATCCAGGAGACTTGGACCCTGCTCCAAGGAACAAAAGAGGCGGTCACGAGGGTGCCCCCCCTAGGGCACGCCCCCTACCTCGTGGGCCCCTCATTGCTCCTCCGGCATACTTCTTCCTCCTATATATACACACGTACCCCCAAACAATTAGAACAGGAGCCAAAAACCTAATTCCATCGCCGCAACTTTCTGTATCCTTGAGATCCCATCTTGGGGCCTGTTCCGGAGCTCCATCGGAAGAGGGCCGTCATCACGGAGGGCTTCTACATCATCATAGCCTCTCCGATGAAGTGTGAGTAGTTTACCTCAGACCTTCGGGTCCATAGTTAGTAGCTAGATGGCTTCTTCTCTCTCTTTGAATCTCAATACAAAGTTCTCCCCCTCTCTTGTGGAGATCTATTCGATGTAATCTTCTTTTTGCGGTGTGTTTGTTGAGACCGATGAATTGTGGGTTTATGATCAAGTCTATCTATGAATAATATTTGAATCTTCTCTGAATTCTTTTATATATGATTGGTTATCTTTGCAAGTCTCTTCGAATTATCCGTTTGGTTTGGCCAACTAGATTGGTAGTTCTTGCCATGGGAGAAGTGCTTAGCTTTGGGTTCGATCTTGCGGTGTCCTTACCCAGTGACAGAAGGGGCAGCAAGGCACGTATTGTATCGTTGCCATCGAGGATAACAAGATGGGGTTTATTTCATATTGCATGAATTTATCTCTCTACATCATGTCATCTTGCTTAAGGCGTTACTCTGTTTTTAACTTAATACTCTAGATGCATGCTGGATAGCGGTCGATGAGTGGAGTAATAGTAGTAGATGCAGAATCGTTTCGATCTACTTGTCACGGACGTGATGCCTATATACATGATCATGCCTATATATTCTCATAACTATGCTCAATTCTGTCAATTGCTCAACAGTAATTTGTTCACCCACCGTAGAATACTTATGCTCTTGAGAGAAGCCACTAGTGAAACCTATGGCCCCCGGGTCTATTCTCATCATATCAATCTCCATTACTTTAATCTTGCTTTGCTTTTTTACTATGCCTTTACTTTTTACTTTGCATCTTTATACCAAAAATACCAAAAATATTATATCTATCAGATCTCACTCTCGTAAGTGACCGTGAAGGGCTTGACAACCCCTAATCGCGTTGGTTGCGAGTAGCTATCGCTTTGTGTAGGTACGAGGGACTTGGGCGTGGGCTCCTACTGGATTGATACCTTGGTTCTCAAAAACTGAGGGAAATACTTACGCTACTCTGCTGCATCATCCCTTCCTCTTCGGGGAAAACCAACGCAAGCTCAAGACGTAGCAACAAGGATTTCTGGCGCCGTTGTCGGGGAGTCTACGCAAAAAGTCAACATACCAAGTACCCATCACAATCCCTATCTCTTGCATTACATTATTTGCCACTTGCCTCTTGTTTTCCTCTCCCCCCAATTCACCCTTGCCGTTTTATTTGCCCTCTCTCTCCCTATCCTCCCTCTCTATTTGCCTCCTTTTGCCCGTTTGCTTTTTGTTTGCTTGTGTGTTAGTTTGCTTGTTTGTCGCGATGGCTCAAGATACTACTAAATTGTGTGACTTCACCAATACCAATAATAATGATTTCCTTAGCATTCCGATTGCTCCTCTTACCGATGCTGAATCTTGTGAAATTAGTACTGCTTTGTTGAATATTGTTATGAAAGATCAATTCGCCGACCTTCCTAGTGAAGATGTCGCTACTCATCTAAATAGCTTCGTTGATTTATGTGATATGCAAAAGAAAAAAGATGTCAATAATGATGTCGTTAAATTGAAGCTATTTCCTTTTTCGCTTAGAGATCATGCTAAAGCTTGGTTTTCGTCTTTGCCTAAGAATAGTATTGATTCATGGAACAAGCGCAAAGATGCTTTTATCTCTAAGTATTTTCCTCCCGCTAAGATCATCTCTCTTAGAAACGATATTATGAACTTTAAACAACTTGATCATGAACATGTTGCACAAGCTTGGGAGAGAATGAAATTAATGATACATAATTGCCCTACTCATGGTTTGAATTTGTGGATGATTATACAAAAATTTTATGCCGAATTGAATTTTGCTTCTAGAAATCTTTTAGATTCGGCCGCGGGAGGCACTTTTATGGAAATCACTTTAGGAGATGCTACTAAACTCCTAGATAATATTATGGTTAATTATTCTCAATGGCATACTGAAAGATCTTCTAATAAAAAAGTGCATGCGATAGAAGAAATTAATGTGTTGAGTGGAAAGATGGATTGTCGGTGTACTAGAGTAGGGGTACCCTAGTACCCCGAACTTGTGCACGGGCAGTCGCAGCATCCCGCGGCAAGGCTTGCCGGGTGACCGCCAAGATCCTCCGCGGCTACTTTGAAGACCATTCAAGAGCAAAGTACTCAAACCAAGACCCCGGCAAGAGGAGCTTGCCGGGAAGGCCAACCAAGGCCCCGGCAAGAGGAGCTTGCCGGGAAAGCCAACCCAGGCCCCGGCAAGAGAAGCTGGCCGGGAAGGAAACACGACCCCGGCAAGAGGAGCTTGCCGGGAAGGCCACTCAAGGCATACTAAGGTACTTGCCGCGACGCACCACGCGCTCCGGCAAGGCGATAAGGCCCCGGCAAGAGGAGCTTGCCGGGAAGACTGGCCAAGGTACCTCGGAGCCCGGCGAGCGACAAGTTTCCGGGCCCGACGAGATAGCAGCAGCGACAAGATGACGACCGCGACAAGGAGCTTGCCACGGGAAACCCCCACTTCATGCCCGCGCTCCAGCCCACCTGCCAACGTGTCGCTCTGGAACCCTCCCAAGCACACGCGGCAGGGGGCCGTGCAGCTAGGGGTGCGAGGTGGCAAGCAGGCGCTGACAAGATCACCATCGTGGCGAACGATGGCGCCCCTAACGGTCCTTCTCTGCACTGTTCGGGCGACTCAGACGGGCATTTAATGCCCTTGTCCCCTGCCGTCAGAGTTAGGTAGGGTGCACTGTACAAGCAACTGTACCAACTACCTTGCTTTTTACGTTTTTACCCTCCTCTGCGTTGCCACCTGTCGGTGACCCCTTTAGCGTATAAAAGGAGGCCCCTGCGCAACGTAGAGGAGGTTCGGCTCATTCGAAACATCAGGCACACCCTCGCGCTCAGTCTGGGAGCGTCCATCGCTCCTGAGCAAGAATCCAATACACACAAACAAGCAGCAGTAGGGTTTTACGCATCCGTGCGGCCCGAAGCTGGGTAAAACCGCCCGTGTGCCTCGCCTCGATCTGCTCTTCGCGCGGTCTCCGCCCCCCCACCGAACCGAAAGGGGCCCGGCCAGCCGGCCCCATAGGTGTTCGTGGGTCAGCGTCCCCCGACATCTTTGGCGCGCCAGGTAGGGGGCGTCGAGATTGTGAGAACCTGATCCGGCGTTCACACGAGCTAGATCTGCATTCTCTTCATCAACATGCCACCGAAGAAGAAGACTTCAGCATCAGCTGCTCCGTCCGCGTCGCTTCCGCCACCGTTGGAGCAAACGGGTGGTGGAATGGACGCCGGCGGAAGAATGGGCCTCGACGAGGAAGCTCATGATGCTGCCAGGTCCAAGAACAAGGCTGCGCAAGCCTCGGCGTCTGTGGATGTTCCGCGCCACTCTCAGGAGGCGCAAGATCAACAGCGCCCTGGCGCTCGCAGCGCCATGCGCATGATAGACCAAGGCCAAGCTGCTGGATCTCGGGGCGCTCAAGACCAGCATGCACGCCAGCATGCTGGCACGAGCGGGGCACGGTCGCCTGGGCGGGATACTGCTCCTTCTAACGTAGTTAGAAGTTCGAGCACGTCCCGCTCCTCGCGCCGTCCGCCACTGCCACCCACCACTCCAGCAGAAGCCTTGGCGCGAGCGCAACTTCTCCTAGACTACCCTCCGACGGCGGACAAGACCGACGAATGGAGGGCCACTATCCAGAGCCTCATCGGCTTCGCCAACGGCGACACCACGCGGCAACCAAACACCTCGCTGCCGCGGCAGGACAGCCGGACGCGAGCCGACGGCAACAAGACCGGGGGAGGTGCGACTTCCATGCACTCTCCACTACGAAGGCCAAAGTCGCCGATTCGCCGGGTCCACCCCGACAGCGGCTCCACCGCGTCGTCGGACCCACGAGCGCGTCGCGACCAGCGCCAAGTTCTCCATGAACGACAGCAAGAAGACGCTCGAACCCGCATCGAGCGCCGAAGAGAAGCGCGACGTCAATCCGACAAGCGCGCTGGGCCCTCTGTTGACATGCATGCGCCAGGGGAACCAGGCGATCTGCCGTACGCGGTAGGTTGCCCTGCGTTCACCCGTGAGCTGCGGCAAGTCCAGTGGCCCAGTACGAAGAACTTCAAGCCAGATGTGCCGGAGAAGTACGACGGCAAGACGCATCCGTCAGAGTTCCTCAGCATCTACACCATCGCGGTGCAGGCTGCCGGGGGACGAGACGACAAGATCCTCGCCAACTACTTCCCGCTGGTGCTCAAGCCCAACGTCAGATCCTGGCTCATGCACTTGCCGGAAAGCTCCATATCCTCTTGGGCTGATCTGTGCCATCAGTTTGTCGGCGCCTTCACCGGCGGACACAAGCCTCATGGCCAGGAGAGTGATCTTCATTTGCTCGCCCAGAAGGAAGGAGAGCCCCTGCGCAAGTACATCCAAAGATTCAGCAGCGTGCAGCACAACATCCCAGATGTCCACCCTGCCGCGGTGATCAGCGCGTTCCATCAGAATGTGCGAAACCGCAGGATGCGGGAGGAAATGGCGATGTGCAAGATCAGGGATGTCAGTGAGCTATATGCACTGGCCGACAAGTGTGCACGCGCTGAAGAAGGGAGGAGACTCCCCGGAGAAGATATAGGAGCAGAGGGATCTGACAGTGAGGATGCTGCCCCGGCAAGGAAAAACCGGCGGCGGAACAACAGAAGGAGGAAAGGTAAAGAAGTGCTAGCTGTCGAGCAGACCGGCAACGGAGGTGGCGCCAAGGAAACCAAAGCTGGTGGCTCCGACAAGGAGGCCCAGCCTATGGCGGCCGCCGACAAGCAGGACAGCTCCGGCAAGCAGTATTGCAAGATTCACCGCACCAAGGGCCATGATCTCCAGCGCTGCAAGAAAGTCGAGCAGCTTGTTGAGCAACAGAAAGCTGAATACGAGCGGCGCGACAAGGAGAAGGCCCAGGAAGGTGCTGGCGGATCCGGCAAGAAACGTCCCGGCCGGGGAGGACGCCGCAGCAAGGCCAAGCAGCGGCAAGGAGACAGACCTCCTCGCGGCCGCGACAAGGATGAAGATGATGGCGACGATGAAGATATGGATGATGAGGACACTGATGAGCAGGAGTTCCAGAAAGCCACAGAGGTCCTATGCGTTGACGGTGGTGCTTCTCTGCACACCTCGCACCGTCAGTTCAAGCAGTGGGTGCGGGAAGTTAATGCAGCAGAACCACCCGTCGAGTCACGCAAGCCTCTGAAATGGTCCAGCACGCCTATCATCTTCGACATTGAGGACCACCCTGATCGCATAACTGCGGTCGGGTGCTTGCCGATGTTGGTTTCACCAACAATCCGCAACCTCAAGGTCACAAAGATGCTAGTTGACGGCGGGGCCGGCTTGAATCTGATCTCCTCCGCGGTGCTCCAGAAACTCCAAATCCCTGACAGCGAGCTCGAGGAAACCGGCACTTTCCAAGGAATCAGCCCGGGAAGGAGCAAGCCGAAGGGAAAGATCACGTTGCCGGTAACATTTGGCAGTGAGCTGAACTTCAGGACTGAGAGGGTCACGTTTGACGTTGCCGACTTCCCATTACCTTACAATGGGATCCTTGGCCGTCCAGCACTCGCCAAGTTCATGGCAGCCTCTCACTATGCATACAACATACTGAAAATGCCAGGCCCAATAAGTGTCATCTCTGTCCCTGGAGACAAGAAGGATGCTCTTATCTGTGCCGACAAGATCTACCGGGAAGCAGCAGCCGCAGCAGAGCGCAAGACACTTGCCGCTGAAGCTCCCGGGGGAAGGAAGAAGACCAAGTCCGGCAAGAGCTCTGATGCCCACTCCGGCAAGCGCACCTCTTCGGAGTGCTGCGCTACCGTCGAGGACGCACCATCGAGCTCCACCGGCAAGTGCAAGAAGGCGATGGCAGCTCCACCTGCGACTAAGAAAGTGTCCGCCAAGGAGGATGGCGCTGGTGGTACCTTCACCATCAGCGCCACTCTTGACCCCAAATAGGAAAGCGCGCTCGTTGCTTTCCTGCGGGCGAATGTCGACGTGTTTGCGTGGCAACCGTCTGATATCCCCGGTGTTCCCAGGAAAGTAATTGAGCACCACCTTGCCGTCTGTCCTCATGCGCGGCCCGTCAAGCAAAGAGTCAGGAAGCAGGCAGTGGAGCGCCAAGAATTCATAGCAGAAGAAATCAAGAAGTTGGAAGCAGCAGGCCTTGTCAGAGGAGTACTCCATCCCACGTGGTTGGCCAATCCAGTTGTCGTGCGCAAGGCTAACGGGAAATGGAGACTCTGTATTGACTTCACTGATGTCAATAGAGCTTGTCCCAAAGACCCATTTCCCTTGCCGCGCATTGACCAGATTGTTGACTCCACAGCCGGATGTGATTTGCTTTCATTTCTTGACGCATACTCAGGATACCATCAGATCTTCATGGCAGAAGAAGATGAAGAGAAAACCGCATTTATCACCCCGTGTGGCACGTACTGCTTTGTACGGATGCCTTTTGGGTTGAAGAATGCTGGTTCAACATTCGCAAGGGTAGTCCACCATGCTTTTGAGCCGCAGATGCACAGAAATGTGGAAGCCTACATGGATGACATAGTGGTCAAGAGCAAGGACAGGGCGACCCTAATTCAAGATTTAGACGAGACTTTTGCAAATCTGCGCAAGATCAACCTCAAGCTCAACCCCGAGAAGTGCGTGTTTGGAGTCCCTTCCGGCAAGCTTCTCGGGTTCTTCGTGTCTCAGCGGGGAATTGAAGCCAATCCCGACAAGATCAAGGCCATTGAGCAGATCGAAGCACCAAAGCGCGTCAAGGATATACGAAGGCTTGCCGGTTGCGTGGCTGCTCTCAGCAGGTTTATCTCTAGATCTGCTGAACGCGCCCTGCCATTTTTCAAAATTTTGAAGAAGGCAGGTCCAATGAAATGGACTCCGGAAGCGGAGGCCGCGCTGCAGGACTTGAAGAGATACCTGTCCTCCACTCCAATACTTGTCGCACCTAAACCACAAGAGAAGTTGCTGCTATATCTGGCAGCAACCAATCAAGTGGTTAGTGCTGCGTTAGTAGCAGAGAGGGAGGCGGACTATGAGCCAGCGACCGCGGCAAGTGAACCCAGCGACAAGCAGGGGGCTTCCCCGACAAGCTCTGGCCCCGACAAGGTTGAGTCTGCGCAGGCATGCAAGGAGGTGCAGAGGAGAATGGTGCAGCGCCCAGTTTACTTTGTCAGTTCCCTTCTGCAAGGGGCTAGGTCAAGGTACTCCGGTGTGCAGAAGCTGCTTTTCGGCCTCCTCATGGCCTCGAGAAAGTTGCGCCATTACTTCCAAGCACATGAGATCACAGTCGTCACTCGCTTTCCGCTGAACAGGATACTGCAAAATCCAGAAGCAACAGGCAGGATTGTCGAGTGGGCGCTGGAATTGTCAAGCTTTGGCCTCAAGTTTGAGAGCACCTCAACTATCCAAAGCAGAGCATTGGCAGAGTTCATAGCAGAGTGGACGCCAACCCCAGATGAAGAAATTCCAGAGACAAGCATCCCCGTCAAGGAAGCAAGCAAAGAGTGGCTGATGTACTTTGATGGTGCCTTCTCGCTGCAAGGCGCCGGTGCAGGCGTGCTGCTTATCGCACCCACAGGAGAGCACCTTAAGTACATAGTCCAGATGCACTTTCCCAAGGAGCAAGCAACCAACAATACCGCAGAGTATGAAGGATTGCTCGCCGGACTCAGAATCGCGGCAGACCTTGGGATCAGCAAGCTCATTGTCAGGGGTGACTCACAGTTGGTCGTCCGCCAAGTAAACAAGAATTATCAGAGTCCGTTGATGGAAGCTTACGTCGATGAAGTGAGGAAACTAGAAGAGCACTTTGACGGCCTACAGATGGAACATATCCCGAGAGCTCAGAATGATATTGCTGATGGCTTGTCAAAGTGCGCCGCACTAAAGTTACCTGTGGAACCAGGGATCTTTGTGCTTAAGTTGACTCAACCATCCGTGACACCATCAACTGGACAAAGCAAGAAAAGGAAGTTGGTTTCTGGTGACTACCTTCCGGCAGAGCTCCCCGAAGCCGCCGCCAAGAAGGTCCCCAGAATCGACGCCGAAGGCGCTGAGGGGCAGTCTGCTCCGGCAAGCCTCATGGTTTGTTCCGTCGAAGCAGACGCTCCCGACAGGTTTTGCTCCGGCAAGCTTGTCGGGGAACGTCAAGCTCCGGCAGAGGTGCAGCTCCTCGCCGTAGAAGCGGACGTTCCCACAGCAGCTGAGTGCAACACCGAGAACGCTGAGGGGCAGTCTGCTCCGGCAAACCTTATGGTTTGTTCCGTTGAAGCAGACGCTCCCGACAAGTTTTGCTCCGGCAAGCTTGTCGGGGAACGTCAAGCTCCGGCAGAGCCACAGGTTCTTGCCGTAGAAGCGGATGTTCCCGCAGCGGCAGATTTGCCTTTAGTCCTTGTTGTCGAGCCACAAGCTCCAACATGGGCGCAGCAAATTGTCCGTTTCCTTCAGACAGGAGAACTTCCCGAAGAACAAGAAGAAGCGGAAAGAGTAGCCCGGCAGTCAAGTATGTACCAGTTTGTCGACAAGACACTGTACAGAAGAAGGCTCAACGGTGTGAAATTGAAGTGTATTCCCCGGGAAGACGGACAAAAGCTGTTGGCAGAGATACACGGAGGCATATGTGGTCACCACATTGGCGCAAGAGCACTTGTCGGCAAAGCGTTCCGGCAAGGTTTCTTCTGGCCAACAGCCCTCCAGGATGCAACTGCACAAGTAACCAAGTGTGAAGCGTGCCAGTTCCATTCCAAGCAGATACACCAGCCAGCTCAAGCTCTCCAGACGATCCCTTTATCCTGGCCATTTTCGGTCTGGGGGCTCGACATCCTCGGCCCCTTTCCCCGAGCTGTCGGGGGCTTTGAGTACTTGTACGTCGCAATCGACAAGTTCACAAAGTGGCCGGAAGTGAAACCAGTGAGGAAGGTGACCGCACAGTCAGCCGTCAAGTTCTTCAGGTCGATTGTTTGCCGCTTCGGGATCCCCAACAGGATAATCACCGACAACGGCACACAATTTACGAGCCGCACCTTCATGCAGTACGTCCAAGACCTTGGCGCCAAGGTCTGCTTTGCTTCTGTTGCTCATCCGAGAAGCAACGGTCAAGCAGAGAGGGCAAATGCTGAAGTGCTGCGCGGGCTCAAGACCAGAACTTTCGATAGGCTGCACAAGTGCGGAAGGAACTGGATCGAGGAGCTACCGGTGGTTCTTTGGTCGATCAGAACGACGCCAAATCGAGCCACTGGCCAGACACCCTTTGCTCTAATCTATGGAGCAGAGGCAGTTACCCCCACGGAACTCGTATACGGGTCACCTCGAGTGCTCGCTTATGATGAGCTCGAGCAAGAGCAGCTGCGGCAAGATGACGCGCTGCTCCTTGAGGAAGACCGTCTCCAGGCTGCTGTGCGAGCTGCTCGCTACCAGCAAGCTCTGCGCCGCTACCATAGCCGCAGAGTCAATGCCAGGAGTCTCGAGGAAGGCGACCTTGTTCTTCGGCGCGTTCAGTCGGCCAAGAATTCCAACAAGTTGACGCCGAAGTGGGAAGGCCCTTACCGGGTGAAGCGAGTCACAAGGCCTGGCGCTGTCCGCCTTGAGACCGAAGATGGCGTACCAGTGAGCAACTCCTGGAACATCGAGCATCTTCGTAAGTTTTACCCGTAAGGCGCGGTTGTCGGACCCTGTCCGGCAACCACCCTTCTGTACAAGTCTTGCCGCTGTTGCATGTAAACCTTTGTACAGAGCCGGGCGCAGACCCCGTGCACCAGTAAAGCTCATGTGCCCCACGGAACTCGTATACGGGTCACCTCGAGTGCTCGCTTATGATGAGCTCGAGCAAGAGCAGCTGCGGCAAGATGACGCGCTGCTCCTTGAGGAAGACCGTCTCCAGGCTGCTGTGCGAGCTGCTCGCTACCAGCAAGCTCTGCGCCGCTACCATAGCCGCAGAGTCAATGCCAGGAGTCTCGAGGAAGGCGACCTTGTTCTTCGGCGCGTTGAGTCGGCCAAGGATTCCAACAAGTTGACGCCGAAGTGGGAAGGCCCTTACCGGGTGAAGCGAGTCACAAGGCCTGGCGCAGTCCGCCTTGAGACCGAAGATGGCGTACCAGTGAGCAACTCCTGGAACATCGAGCATCTTCGTAAGTTTTACCCGTAAGGCGCGGTTGTCGGACCCTGTCCGGCAACCACCTTTCTGTACAAGTCTTGCCGCTGTTGCATGTAATCCTTTGTACAGAGCCAGGCGCAGACCCTGAGCACCAGTAAATGAAGCGCTGACACCCCGGGGTTAGAGCATGCATGCTAGGTTGAGTCTCGTCCTTGGTTAGGGTTGACAGTGCCTAACAGCGGCTAACCCCTAGCTTAGAGGTCGAGTTTCCGTCCCTTTGCTTTCCTTTCGTTCGCAGGGCTCACACGTCCTGGCTAGACTGCTTGAGGACGAAAGGGAGAAGAAGGGCGCACCGGCACCTAGGCCCCGGCAAGCCAGTGTTGCCGGGGGCTGCGAATGCCAAGATTCGCCCACGGCAAGCCAGAGTTGCCGGGGGCTGCGATATCAGATAAGTCTTTCATCCCTCTTCATGCATCCTCTTATGGACTGGGGAATGCGAAACCGCGTTTCTTCCCGAAAATTGCCGTGCTCCCTCAACTCTAGGCCCCGGAGCTCGTTCTCGGGGGCCAAGTTTGGTCGTAGCCGCGGCAGCGAAGGGACGAAACGAGGAGACCGCACCCACCTCGTTCCCGGCTCCGTCAAAGGCGTGAGAAAGGTCGAGCGACGTGGGAAGGCGGCAGGGCCTGTTGCCGGGAGAAGAAATGTCTGTCCGAGGATACCAAGGACTTGCTCCTTGGCGTGGGTTCAACCCGCGAGACAACTAACCCGGCAAACATCCCCTTTTCATTAAAAAAACATCCCACTCAGGTACAGTCCATAGAGGATGAAAAACATGAAAGAGAGGATTACAAGTTTTAAATGCAGCTAAGGCCCGAAGGCTTACAAATTAAAAAGATAAGATGCCCGTAATCCCTTTCCTGTCCCTCTCTTCAGGAGGCAGGTCAAGGAGGCGAAAAGGGCAAAAGGAGCGCCTAGGCGAGCTACGGGTGCTAGAAGACACCAAGAGAACATCCCGGGGGCCGTCCGAAGGCTGGACGGTGATGGCGGCGCTAGAAGCGGGGCTCGAAGACGGGGCGGCAGGACGTCAGCACGCTGTCGAGGGCACCACGCCCTCGTACTCCGACCTGACGGCCTTGTCGCCAGCCCTCTTCCCCTTCCGCAGCCTCCCTACGCCAGCCGCCCAAGGAGACGACCCCGGGGAGTTCAAGGCGCCGGCAACACGGATGATGGGGTCGCCGGTGCCGTGCGAAGCGGCGCCCGACGCCTAGTCGGACCCGCCATTCCGCCGCCCGCTACCCTCGTCGTCGCTGTCGCTCTCCTCCTCGTCACTCTCGCTCGAGGAGGAGTCTTCGCTATCGGAGGAGCTGTCCACGCAGCACTTCGCCCGAGTGCCGAAGCACCCGAAGACCTTGACGGAGAGGAGATCGCCCTCCATCAACTTAAAATGGAGGGTAAACCCCTCCATCAGGCTGTGGATACGGGCGAACGTCTTCCACCCTCGATCAAGATACATCACATTAGGGGCTGGGAATACAACGCGGACTCGCGTGCCGCTGATCCCACAACCCCTCATGTGCAATCTCAGTGTCTCGGGCGGCTCCGACTCCATCGCGCTTGCAAACGGAGCTGGAAGCCGGAGGCGACGACGAGGCGCCCGGCGCAGCTTGATGAAGAACTCGCAAGGGTCATCCCCTATATGGACCGCCATGGGGGGAGGAGCCGCCGGCGGAGGCGAAGCTGGCGCGCCGCCCCGTCCGCCTCTTCCCCGAGCGCCTCGACCTCGTCCTCGACCTCGTCCACGACCTTGCCCCCTCCCTCTTCCCCTTATGGTTGGGTCTGCCACCAATGGCGCGGAAGAGGGAGAGGTGCGCTGTCTGGCGGCGACCCTCGCCGCCACCGATGAAGGGCCAGGGTTCCCTTTCTCCATGGCAAATGAGAGAAAGGGGAGCAGAAGCTAAAGAAAGGAGGAGATGAGAGAGTGCGGGCTTCTGTGCTCCCCTCCCGCTCTTTATAAAGGAGCGAGGTGGGGGCTCAGCCGCCCCGCTCAGCGAATCAAGGCACGGGAGGAACAGGGAGTCAGGGCCGGCCCGCTGCCTCTGCTCGCGTCTCCCGCTCCCACCGTCAGCGACCCCAAGTGCATGAGAGCCGCGTGGCGGAGATGCAGAACCAAGGCGACGAATGAAGCGGCCTCGCCCCACCCCGTGATCATGGGGAGTGGGCGCCTCGAAAACCGCGCACCGGCCTCATCTAGTAAATGCACCACGCCCCCATGCCCACCTCCGTTTAGGTAGGAGGGCGTGAACCGTCCCCTTCATCATGGCTCGACGCATGCTCGCGGGGCTTAGCCCCACGCACACCGCCCACGTCGCCCACGATGCCGCGTTTGACGCGTGCCGTTTTGGGCGTGCGCGGTGGAAGCGGAGAGATATGCGGCGTAACCTAGGCCGCGCATGCCCGTGCACTGTTTTGGGCTTGGCCCAACGGCGCTCGGCACCGTGTCTGGCCCAGGCCCGGGGGCTCCTGTCGGTGTACTAGAGTAGGGGTACCCTAGTACCCCGAACTTGTGCACGGGCAGTCGCAGCATCCCGCGGCAAGGCTTGCCGGGTGACCGCCAAGATCCTCCGCGGCTACTTTGAAGACCATTCAAGAGCAAAGTACTCAAACCAAGACCCCGGCAAGAGGAGCTTGCCGGGAAGGCCAACCAAGGCCCCGGCAAGAGGAGCTTGCCGGGAAAGCCAACCCAGGCCCCGGCAAGAGAAGCTGGCCAGGAAGGAAACACGACCCCGGCAAGAGGAGCTTGCCGGGAAGGCCACT
The DNA here is from genome assembly GCF_018294505.1 of Triticum aestivum. Lineage (NCBI taxonomy): Eukaryota > Viridiplantae > Streptophyta > Magnoliopsida > Poales > Poaceae > Triticum > Triticum aestivum. Next base: position 594,555,663 of record NC_057803.1, on the reverse strand, counting down.
CAAGGCATACTAAGGAACTTGCCGCGACGCGCCACGCGCTCCGGCAAGGCGACAAGGCCCCGGCAAGAGGAGCTTGCCGGGAAGACTGGCCAAGGTACCTCGGAGCCCGGCGAGCGACAAGCTTCCGGGCCCGACGAGATAGCAGCAGCGACAAGTTGACGACCGCGGCAAGGAGCTTGTCGCGGGAAACCCCCACTTCGTGCCCGCGCTCCAGCCCACCTGCCAACGTGTCGCTCTGGAACCCTCCCAAGCACACGCGGCAGGGGGCCGTGCAGCTAGGGGTGCGAGGTGGCAAGCAGGCGCTGACAAGATCACCATCGTGGCGAACGATGGCGCCCCTAACGGTCCTTCTCTGCACTGTTCGGGCGACTCAGACGGGCATTTAATGCCCTTGTCCCCTGCCGTCAGAGTTAGGTAGGGTGCACTGTACAAGCAACTGTACCAACTAACTTGCTTTTTACGTTTTTACCCTCCTCTGCGTTGCCACCTGTCGGTGACCCCTTTAGCGTATAAAAGGAGGCCCCTGCGCAACATAGAGGAGGTTTGGCTCATTCGAAACATCAGGCACACCCTCGCGCTCAGTCTGGCAGCGTCCATCGCTCCTGAGCAAGAATCCAATACACACAAACAAGCAGCAGTAGGGTTTTACGCATCCGTGCGGCCCGAAGCTGGGTAAAACCGCCCGTGTGCCTCGCCTCGATCTGCTCTTCGCGCGGTCTCCCCCCCCCCACCGAACCGAAAGGGGCCCGGCCAGCCGGCCCCATAGGTGTTCGTGGGTCAGCATCCCCCGACATGGATGAACTTATGAAATTATTTGCTACTAAGAGTGTATCTTCTGATCCTAATGATATGCCTTTGTCTACTTTGATTGAGAATAACAATGAATCTATGGATGTGAATTTTGTTGGTAGGAATAATTTTGGTAACAATGCTTATAGAGGGTATTTTAATCCTAGGCCATATCCTAGTAATCCTTCTAACAATTATGGGAATTCCTACAATAACTCTTATGGAAATTATAATAAGATACACTCTGATTTTGAATCTAATATTAAAGAATTTATTTCTTGGCAAAATAATTTTAATGCTATGATTGAAGAAAAATTGCTTAAGATTGATGATTTGGCTAGGAACGTTGATAGAATTGCTCTTGATGTTGATTCTTTGATACTTAGATCTATTCCACCTAAGCATGATATCAATGAGTCTCTAAAAGCCATGAGAATTTCAATTGATGAGTGTAAGGAAAGAACCGCTAGGATGCGTGCTTCCAAAGATGCCTTTATTAAAGCGTGTTCTTCCAATACCTATGAAAATCAAGATGAAGATCTAAAAGTTATTGATGTATATCCTATTAAATCTTTATTTTGCAATATGAATCTTGATGAAACTTAATATGATCTTCCTTTACCTAGGAGGCGTTCTAAAAATTCGGAGTGTTTAGATCTTAATGATGAAATTGATGAAAGTGGGATTGAAAGAAATAAAAATCTAGATGTTGCTAAACCCACTATATTGGATTTCAAGGAATTTAATTATGAAAATTGCTCTTTAATTGATTGTATTTCCTTGTTGCAATCCGTGCTAAATTCTCCACATGCTTATAGTCAAAATAAAGCCTTCACCGAACATATTGTTGATGCCTTGATGCAATCTTATGAAGAAAAACTTGAGTTGAAAGTTTCGATCCCTAGAAAACTCTATGATGAGTGGGAACCAACTATTAAAATTAAAATTAAAGATCATGATTTTTATGCTTTGTGTGATTTGGGTGCTAGTGTCTCTACTATTCCCAAGACTTTGTGTGATCTACTAGATTTCCGTAACTTTGATGATTGCTCTCTAAACTTGCATCTTGCGAATTCCACTATTAAGAAACCTATGGGAAGGATTAATGATGTTCTTATTGTTGCAAATAGGAATTATGTGCCTGTAGATTTCATTGTTCTTGATATAGATTGCAATCCTTCTTGCCCTATTATTCTTGGTAGACCTTTCCCTAAAACGGTTGGTGCGATTATTGATATGAAGGAAGGGAATATTAGATTTCAATTTCCATTAAAAAAGGGCATGGAACACTTTCCAAGAAATAAAATAAAATTACCATATGAAACTATCATGAGAGCCACTTATGGATTGCCTACCAAAGATGGCAATACCTAGATCTATCCTCGCTTTTATGCCTAGCTAGGGGCGTTAAACGATAGCGCTTGTTGGGAGGCAACCCAATTTTATTTTTATTCCTTGATTTTTGCTCCTGTTTAGTAATAAATAAATTATTTAGCCTCTATTTTACTTGTGTTTTTTTGTGTTTAATTAGTGTTTGTGCCATGTAGAACCGTTGGGAAGACTTGGGGAAAGTCTTGTTGAACTTGCTGTAAAAAACAGAAACTTTAGTGCTCACGAGAACTGCTGTCATTTTTATTTGAAGAGTGATATTTAGTTAATTCTTTTTGAAGATGATTAATAGATAAATTCCTCACGTCCAGAAATTTATTTTAGAATTTTTGGGGTTCCAGATCTTGCGCTAGCTACAGATTACTACAGACTGTTCTGTTTTTGACAGATTCTGTTTTTCGTGTGTTGTTTGCTTATTTTGATGAATCTATGGCTAGTAAAATAGTTTATAATCCATAGAGAAGTTGGAATACAGTAGGTTTAACACCAATATAAATAAATAATGAGTTCATCACAGTACATTGAAGTGGTCTTTTGTTTTCTTTCGCTAACGGAGCTCACGAGTTTCCTATTTTGAGTTTTGTGTTGTGAAGTTTTCAAGTTTTGGGTGAATTATTTTGATGGATCATGGAACAAGGAGTGGAAAGAGCCTAAGCTTGGGGATGCCCATGGCACCCCCAAGATAATCCAAGGACACCAAGAAGTCAAAGCTTGGGGATGCCCCGGAAGGCATCCCCTCTTTCGTCCACTTCCATCGGTAATTTACTTGGAACTATATTTTTATTCACCAACATGATATGTGTTTTGCTTGGAGCGTCTTGTATTATTTGTGTCTTTGTGTCTTAGTATGCCACAATCATCCTTGCTGTACACACCTTTTGAGAGAGCCATACATGAATTAAAATTTGATAGAATACTATATGTGCTTCACTTATATCTTTTGAGTTAAGTAGTTTTGCTCTATGTGCTTCACTTATATCTTTTGAGCGTAGTAGTTTTGCTCTATGTGCTTCACTTATATCTTTTGAGCGTTATAATTTTGCTCTATGTGCTTCACTTAGATCTTTTAGAGCACGGTGGTGGATTTGTTTTAACGAAACTATTGGTCTCTCATGCTTCACTTAAATTATTTTGAGAGTCTCTTAATAGCATGGTAATTTGCTTAATAATAATATGCTTGGTATTCAAGAATTGTGAAACTTTCTTTTGAGTGTGTTGATTACTAAGAGATTGAAGCATGATAATTGTTTTGAGATATGGAGGTGATAATATTAAAGTCATGCTAGTTGAGTAGTTGTGAATTTAAAGAATACTTGTGTTAAGGTTTGTGATTCCTGTAGCATGCACGTATGGTGAAACGTTATGTGAAGAAGTCGGAGCATGATTTGTTTATTGATTGTCTTCCTTATGAGTGACGGTCGGGGACGAGCGATGGTCTTTTCCTACCAATCTATCCCCCTAGGATCATGCACGTAATACTTTGCTTTGATAAACTTCTAGATTTTTGCAATAAGTATATGAGTTCTTTATGACTAATGTTGAGTCCATGGATTATACGCACTCTCACCCTTCCACCTTTGCTAGCCTCTCTAATACCGCGCACCTTTCGCCGGTATCATACACCTACCCTATACCTTCCTCAAAACAGCCACCATACCTACCTACTATGGCATTTCCATAGCCATTCCAAGATATATTGCCATGCAACTTTCCACCGTTCCATTCATGACACATTTATCATTGTCATATTGCATATCCCGGTACACCGCCGGATGCATTCACATAGAGTCATATTTTGTTCTAAGTATCGAGTTGTAATTGTTGAGTTATAAGAAAAATAAAAGTGTGATGATCATCATTATTAGAGCATTGTCCCAGTGAGGAAAGAATGATGGAGACTATGATTCCCCCATAAGTCGAGATGAGACTCCGGACGAAAAAAAAGAGGCCAAAGAAGCCCAAATAAAAAGAGGCCATAAAAAAAGAGAAAAGGCCCAAACAAAAAATTATAAAAAAATGAGAGAAAAAGAGAGAAGGGACAATGTTACTATCCTTTTACCACACTTGTGCTTCAAAGTAGCACCATGATCTTCATAGTAGAGAGTCTCTCATGTTATCACTTTCATATACTAGTGGGAATTTTTCATTATAGAACTTGGCTTGTATATTCCAATGATGGGCTTCCTCAAAAATTGCCCTAGGTCTTCATGAGCAAGCAAGTTGGATGCACACCCACTTAGTTTATTTTTGAGCTTTCATATACTTATAGCTCTAGTGCATCCGTTGCATGGCAATCCCTACTCACTCACATTGATATCTATTGATGGGCATCTCCATAGCCCGTTGATACGCCTAGTTGATGTGAGACCATATTCTCCTTTTTGTCTTCTCCACAACCACCATTCTATTCCACCAATAGTGCTATATCCATGGCTCACGCTCATGTATTGCGTGAAGATTGAAAAAGTTTTGAAAAAGTTAGAGTATGAAAAAATTGCTTGGCTTGTCATCGGGGTTGTGCATGATTTAAATACTTTGTGTGGTGAAGATGGAGCATAGCCAGACTATATGATTTTGTAGGGATAACTTTCTTTGGCCATGTTATTTTGAGAAGACTTAATTGCTTTATTAGTATGCTTGAAGTATTATTATTTTTTATGTCAATATAAACTTTTGTCTTGAATCTTTCTAATCTGAATATTCATACCACAATTAAGAAGATTTACATTGAAATTATGCCAAGTAGAACTCCGCATCAAAAATTCTCTTTTTATCATTTGCCTACTCGAGGATGAGCAGGAATTAAGTTTGGGGATGCCTGATACGTCTCCAACGTATCTATAATTTTTGATTGCTCCATGCTATATTATCTACTGTTTTGGACTATATTGGGCTTTATTTTCCACTTTTATATTATTTTTGGGACTAACCTATTAACGGAGGCCCAACCCAGAATTGTTGTTTTTTGCCTATTTCAGTGTTTCGGATAAACGGAATATCAAACGGAGTCCAAACGGAATAAAATCTTCGGGAACGTGATTTTCTCACGGAACGTGATCCAGGAGACTTGGATCCTGCTCCAAGGAACAAAAGAGGCGGTCACGAGGGTGGGGGGCGCGCCCCCCTAGGGCACGCCCCTTGCCTCCTGGGCCTCTCATTGCTCCTCCGGCGTACTTCTTCCTCCTATATATACACACGTACACCCAAACAATCAGAACAGGAGCCAAAAACCTAATTCCACCGCCGCAACTTTCTGTATCCACGAGATCCCATCTTGGGGCCTGTTCCGGAGCTCCGCCGGAAGAGGGCCGTCATCACGGAGGGCTTCTACATCATCATAGCCTCTCCGATGAAGTGTGAGTAGTTTACCTCAGACCTTCGGGTCCATAGTTAGTAGCTAGATGGCTTCTTCTCTCTCTTTGAATCTCAATACAAAGTTCTCCCCCTCTCTTGTGGAGATCTATTCGATGTAATCTTCTTTTTGCGGTGTGTTTGTTGAGACCGATGAATTGTGGGTTTATGATCAAGTCTATCTATGAATAATATTTGAATCTTCTCTGAATTCTTTTATGTATGATTGGTTATCTTTGCAAGTCTCTTCGAATTATCCGTTTGGTTTGGCCAACTAGATTGGTAGTTCTTGCCATGGGAGAAGTGCTTAGCTTTGGGTTCGATCTTGCGGTGTCCTTACCCAGTGACAGAAGGGGCAGCAAGGCACGTATTGTATCGTTGCCATCGAGGATAACAAGATGGGGTTTATTTCATATTGCATGAATTTATCTCTCTACATCATGTCATCTTGCTTAAGGCGTTACTCTGTTTTTAACTTAATACTCTAGATGCATGCTGGATAGCGGTCGATGAGTGGAGTAATAGTAGTAGATGCAGAATCGTTTCGATCTACTTGTCACGGACGTGATGCCTATATACATGATCATGCCTAGATATTCTCATAACTATGCTCAATTCTGTCAATTGCTCAACAGTAATTTGTTCACCCACCGTAGAATACTTATGCTCTTGAGAGAAGCCACTAGTGAAACCTATGGCCCCCGGGTCTATTCTCATCATATCAATCTCCATTACTTTAATCTTGCTTTGCTTTTTTACTTTGCCTTTACTTTTTACTTTGCATCTTTATACCAAAAATACCAAAAATATTATATCTATCAGATCTCACTCTCGTAAGTGACCGTGAAGGGCTTGACAACCCCTAATCGCGTTGGTTGCGAGTAGCTATCGCTTTGTGCAGGTACGAGGGACTTGAGCGTGGGCTCCTACTGGATTGATACCTTGGTTCTCAAAAACTGAGGGAAATACTTACGCTACTCTGCTGCATCATCCCTTCCTCTTCGGGGAAAACCAACGCAAGCTCAAGACGTAGCAAGAAGGATTTCTGGCGCCGTTGCCGGGGAGTCTACGCAAAAAGTCAACATACCAAGTACCCATCACAATCCCTATCTCTCGCATTACATTATTTGCCATTTGCCTCTCGTTTTCCTCTCCCCCCAATTCACCCTTGCCGTTTTATTTGCCCTCTCTCTCCCTATCCTCCCTCTCTATTTGCCTCTTTTGCCCGTTTGCTTTTTGTTTGCTCGTGCGTTAGATTGCTTGTTTGTCGCGATGGCTCAAGATACTACTAAATTGTGTGACTTCACCAATACCAATAATAATGATTTCCTTAGCACTCCGATTGCTCCTCTTACCGATGCTGAATCTTGTGAAATTAATACTGCTTTGTTGAATCTTGTTATGAAAGATCAATTCGTTGGCCTTCCTAGTGAAGATGCCGCTACTCATCTGAATAGCTTCGTTGATTTATGTGATATGCAAAAGAAAAAAGATGTCAATAATGATGTCGTTAAATTGAAGCTATTTCCTTTTTCGCTTAGAGATCGTGCTAAAGCTTGGTTTTCGTCTTTGCCTAAGAATAGTATTGATTCATGGAACAAGTGCAAAGATGCTTTTATCTCTAAGTATTTTCCTCCCGCTAAGATCATCTCTCTTAGAAACGATATTATGAACTTTAAACAACTTGATCATGAACATGTTGCACAAGCTTGGGAGAGAATGAAATTAATGATACGTAATTGCCCTACTCATGGTTTGAATTTGTGGATGATTATACAAAATTTTATGCCGGATTGAATTTTGCTTCTAGAAATCTTTTAGATTCGGCCGCGGGAGGCACTTTTATGGAAATCACTTTAGGAGATGCTACTAAACTCCTAGATAATATTATGGTTAATTATTCTCAATGGCATACTGAAAGATCTTCTAATAAAAAAGTGCATGCGATAGAAGAAATTAATGTGTTGAGTGGAAAGATGGATGAACTTATGAAATTATTTGCTACTAAGAGTGTTTCTTCTGATCCTAATGATATGCCTTTGTCTACTTTGATTGAGAATAACAATGAATCTATGGATGTGAATTTTGTTGGTAGGAATAATTTTGGTAACAACGCTTATAGAGGGAATTTTAATCCTAGGCCATATCCTAGTAATCCTTCTAATAATTATGGGAATTCCTACAATAACTCTTATGGAAATTATAATAAGATACCCTCTGATTTTGAATCTAATATTAAAGAATTTATTTCTTCGCAAAAGAATTTTAATGCTATGATTGAAGAAAAATTGCTTAAGATTGATGATTTGGCTAGGAACGTTGATAGAATTGCTCTTGATGTTGATTCTTTGAAACTTAGATCTATTCCACCTAAGCATGATATCAATGAGTCTCTAAAAGCCATGAGAATTTCAATTGATGAGTGTAAGGAAAGAACCGCTAGGATGCGTGCTTCCAAAGATGCCTTTATTAAAGCGTGTTCTTCCAATACCTATGAAAATCAAGATGAAGATCTAAAAGTTATTGATGTGTCTCCTATTAAATCTTTATTTTGCAATATGAATCTTGATGAAACTGAATATGATCTTCCTTTACCTAGAAGGCGTTCTAAAAATTCGGAGTGTTTAGATCTTAATGATGAAATTGATGAAAGTGGGATTGAAAGAAATAAAAATCTAGATGTTGCTAAACCCACTATATTGGATTTCAAGGAATTTAATTATGAAAGTTGCTCTTTAATTGATTGTATTTCCTTGTTGCAATCCGTGCTAAATTCTCCACATGCTTATAGTCAAAATAAAGCCTTCACCGAACATATTGTTGATGCCTTGATGCAATCTTATGAAGAAAAACTTGAGTTGAAAGTTTCTATCCCTAGAAAACTCTATGATGAGTGGGAACCAACTATTAAAATTAAAATTAAAGATCATGAGTTTTATGCTTTGTGTGATTTGGGTGCTAGTGTCTCTACTATTCCCAAGACTTTGTGTGATTTACTAGATTTCCGTAACTTTGATGATTGCTCTCTAAACTTGCATCTTGCGGATTCCACTATTAAGAAACCTATGGGAAGGATTAATGATGTTCTTATTGTTGCAAATAGGAATTATGTGCCCGTAGATTTCATTGTTCTTGATATAGATTGCAATCCTTCTTGCCCTATTATTCTTGGTAGACCTTTCCTTAGAACGGTTGGTGCGATTATTGATATGAAGGAAGGGAATATTAGATTTCAATTTCCATTAAAAAAGGGCATGGAACACTTTCCAAGAAAGAAAATAAAATTACCATATGAAACTATCATGAGAGCCACTTATGGATTGCCTACCAAAGATGGCAATACCTAGATCTATCCTCGCTTTTATGCCTAGCTAGGGGCGTTAAACGATAGCGCTTGTTGGGAGGCAACCCAATTTTATTTTTATTCCTTGCCTTTTGCTCCTGTTTAGTAATAAATAAATTATTTAGCCTCTGTTTTGGTTGTGTTTTTTTGTGTTTAATTAGTGTTTGTGCCAAGTAGAACCGTTGGGAAGACTTGGGGAAAGTCTTGTTGAACTTGCTGTAAAAAACAGAAACTTTAGCGCTCACGAGAACTGCTGTCATTTTTATTTGAAGAGTGATATTTAGTTAATTATTTTTGCAGATGATTAATAGATAAATTCCTCACGTCCAGAAATTTATTTTAGAATTTTTGGGGTTCCAGATCTTGCGCTAGCTACAGATTACTACAGACTGTTCTGTTTTTGACAGATTCTGTTTTTCGTGTGTTGTTTGCTTATTTTGATGAATCTATGGCTAGTAAAATAGTTTATAATCGATAGAGAAGTTGGAATACAGTAGGTTTAATACCAATATAAATAAATAATGAGTTCACAGTACATTGAAGTGGTCTTTTGTTTTCTTTCGCTAACGGAGCTCACGAGTTTTCTATTTTGAGTTTTGTGTTGTGAAGTTTTCAAGTTTTGGGTGAATTCTTTTGATGGATCATGGAACAAGGAGTGGAAAGATCCTAAGCTTGGGGATGCCCATGGCACCCCCAAGATAATCCAAGGACACCAAGAAGTCAAAGCTTGGGGATGCCCCGGAAGGCATCCCCTCTTTCGTCCACTTCCATCGGTAATTTACTTGGAACTATATTTTTATTCACCAACATGATATGTGTTTTGCTTGGAGTGTCTTGTATTATTTGTGTCTTTGTGTCTTAGTATGCCACAATCATCCTTGCTGTACACACCTTTTGAGAGAGCCATACATGAATTAAAATTTGATAGAATACTCTATGTGCTTCACTTATATCTTTTGAGTTAAGTAGTTTTGCTCTATGTGCTTCACTTATATCTTTGAGCTAGTAGTTTTGCTCTATGTGCTTCACTTATATCTTTTGAGCGTTATAATTTTGCTCTATGTGCTTCACTTAGATCTTTTAGAGCACGGTGGTGGATTTGTTTTAAAGAAACTATTGGTCTCTCATGCTTCACTTAAATTATTTTGAGAGTCTCTTAATAGCATGGTAATTTGCTTAATAACAATATGCTTGGTATTCAAGATTTGTGAAACTTTCTTTTGTGTCTGTTGAATACTAAGAAAAGATTGAAGCATGATAATTGTTTTGAGATATGGAGGTGATAATATTAAAGTCATGCTAGTTGAGTAGTTGTGAATTTAAAGAATACTTGTGTTAAGGTTTGTGATTCCCGTAGCATGCACGTATGGTGAACCGTTATGTGATGAAGTCAGAGCATGATTTATTTATTGGTTGTCTTCCTTATGAGTGGCGGTCGGGGACGAGCGATGGTCTTTTCCTACCAATCTATTGTCCTAGGAGCATGCGCGTAATACTTTGCTTTGATAACTTCTAGATTTTTGCAATAAGTATATGAGTTCTTTATGACTAATGTTGAGTCCATGGATTATACGCACTCTCACCCTTCCACCTTTGCTAGCCTCTCTAATACCGCGCACCTTTCGTCGGTATCATACACCTACCATATACCTTCCTCAAAACAGCCACCATACCTACCTATTATGGCATTTCCATAGCCATTCCGAGATATATTGCCATGCAACTTTCCACCGTTCCGTTCATGACACATTCATCATTGTCATATTGCATATCCCGGTACACCGCCGGATGCATTCACATAGAGTCATATTTTGTTCTAAGTATCGAGTTGTAATTGTTGAGTTATAAGAAAAATAAAAGTGTGATGATCATCATTATTAGAGCATTGTCCCAGTGAGGAAAGAATGATGGAGACTATGATTCCCCCATAAGTCGGGATGAGACTCCGGACGAAAAAAAAGAGAGGCCAAAGAAGCCCAAATAAAAAGAGGCCATAAAAAAAGAGAAAAGTCCCAAACAAAAAAATATATAAAAAAGGAGAGAAAAAGAGAGAAGGGACAATGTTACTATCCTTTTACCACACTTGTGCTTCAAAGTAGCACCATGATCTTCATAGTAGAGAGTCTCTCATGTTATCACTTTCATATACTAGTGGGAATTTTTCATTATAGAACTTGGCTTGTATATTCCAATGATGGGCTTCCTCAAAAATTGCCCTAGGTCTTCATGAGCAAGCAAGTTGGATGCACACCCACTTAGTTTCTTTTTGAGCTTTCATATACTTATAGCTCTAGTGCATCCGTTGCATGGCAATCCCTACTCACTCACATTGATATCTATTGATGGGCATCTCCATAGCCCGTTGATACGCCTAGTTGATGTGAGACCATCTTCTCCTTTTTGTCTTCTCCACAACCACCATTCTATTCCACCTATAGTGCTATATCCATGGCTCACGCTCATGTATTGCGTGAAGATTGAAAAAGTTTTGAAAAAGTTAGAGTATGAAACAATTGCTTGGCTTGTCATCGGGGTTGTGCATGATTTAAATACTTTGTGTGGTGAAGATGGAGCATAGCCAGACTATATGATTTTGTAGGGATAACTTTCTTTGGCCATGTTATTTTGAGAAGACATAATTGCTTTATTAGTATGCTTGAAGTATTATTATTTTTATGTCAATATAAACTTTTGTCTTGAATCTTTCTAATCTGAATATTCATACCACAATTAAGAAGATTTACATTGAAATTATGCCAAGTAGCACTCCGCATCAAAAATTCTCTTTTTATCATTTACCTACTCGAGGACGAGCAGGAATTAAGCTTGGGGATGCCTGATACGTCTCCAACGTATCTATAATTTTTGATTGCTCCATGCTATATTATCTACTGTTTTGGACTATATTGGGCTTTATTTTCCACTTTTATATTATTTTTGGGACTAACCTATTAACCGGAGGCCCAGCCCAGAATTGTTGTTTTTTGCCTATTTCAGTGTTTCGGATAAACGGAATATCAAACGGAGTCCAAACGGAATAAAATCTTCGGGAACGTGATTTTCTCACCGAACGTGATCCAGGAGACTTGGACCCTGCTCCAAGGAACAAAAGAGGCGGTCACGAGGGTGGGGGGCGCCCCCCCTAGGGCGCGCCCCTGCCTCGTGGGCCCCTCGTTGCTCCTCCGGCGTACTTCTTCCTCCTATATATACACACGTACCCCCAAACGATCAGAACAGGAGCCAAAAACCTAATTCCACCGCCGCAACTTTCTGTATCCACGAGATCCCATCTTGGGGCCTGTTCCGGAGCTCCGCCGGAAGAGGGCCGTCATCACGGAGGGCTTCTACATCATCATAGCCTCTCCGATGAAGTGTGAGTAGTTTACCTCAGACCTTCGGGTCCATAGTTAGTAGCTAGATGGCTTCTTCTCTCTCTTTGAATCTCAATACAAAGTTCTCCCCCTCTCTTGTGGAGATCTATTCGATGTAATCTTCTTTTTGCGGTGTGTTTGTTGAGACCGATGAATTGTGGGTTTATGATCAAGTCTATCTATGAATAATATTTGAATCTTCTCTGAATTCTTTTATGTATGATTGGTTATCTTTGCAAGTCTCTTCGAATTATCCGTTTGGTTTGGCCAACTAGATTGGTAGTTCTTGCCATGGGAGAAGTGCTTAGCTTTGGGTTCGATCTTGCGGTGTCCTTACCCAGTGACAGAAGGGGCAGCAAGGCACGTATTGTATCGTTGCCATCGAGGATAACAAGATGGGGTTTATTTCATATTGCATGAATTTATCTCTCTACATCATGTCATCTTGCTTAAGGCGTTACTCTATTTTTAACTTAATACTCTAGATGCATGCTGGATAGCGATCGATGAGTGGAGTAATAGTAGTAGATGCAGAATCGTTTCGATCTACTTGTCACGGACGTGATGCCTATATACATGATCATGCCTAGATATTCTCATAACTATGCTCAATTCTGTCAATTGCTCAACAGTAATTTGTTCACCCACCGTAGAATACTTATGCTCTTGAGAGAAGCCACTAGTGAAACCTATGGCCCCCGGGTCTATTCTCATCATATCAATCTCCATTACTTTAATCTTGCTTTGCTTTTTACTATGCCTTTACTTTTTTACTTTGCATCTTTATACCAAAAATACCAAAAATATTATATCTATCAGATCTCACTCTCGTAAGTGACCGTGAAGGGCTTGACAACCCCTAATCGCGTTGGTTGCGAGTAGCTATCGCTTTGTGCAGGTACGAGGGACTTGAGCGTGGGCTCCTACTGGATTGATACCTTGGTTCTCAAAAACTAAGGGAAATACTTACGCTACTCTGCTGCATCATCCCTTCCTCTTCGGGGAAAACCAATGCAAGCTCAAGACGTAGCACCCACCTCAAAGCCTTTGAGAGAGAAATCCTTGCGAGGACAAAGCCCTAAACACCCAGAGCCAAAGAATGTTAGGCATCACTGAAGTCTTCCTGTCTGTGTGATCTGAAGACTTATTACACTTGAGGACTATGAATCCTCCAGCCGGTTAGGCATCGCGTTCTGAGCATCCAAGAGTCATTGTGGATCACCGGTGAACGAAGTCTGTGAAGGTTTGGAAGTCTACCTTGAAGACTTACCAGAGTGATTGGGCGAGGACTGGGTGTCCTTAGCTTAAGGGGAATAAGGTGAAGACACGGTCTTCTGAGTTAAATCTCAGCCTCCCTAACCAGACGTACAGTTGTCACGGCAACTGGAACTGGTCCAACAAATCATTGTCTTCAACGAGCAACTGGTTCTATCCTTCCCATCTCTTTATTTACAGTTGGTCCTTGTGAAGTCATTGCCTGTGTGCATAATCTATTTGTCTTCACTGTGTGACTGCTTGTTCTGATTGGCTTCATACTATCTTCCATCCTGATCCATACTGCCTAGCTGCTATTAGTCTTTGTGCTTTCACTTCATTGAATACTTGACTATGGCTTGCCTAGTGTAGTCTACCTTCCGCTGCATGTTAATAGGTTCATTTCTATCGATTGTCTTCGAAACTTCCATGTTTTGAAGACTTTCATAAAAATCGCCTGTTCACCCCCCTCTAGTCGATAACTAGCACTTTCAATTGGTATCAGAGCAAGGTACTCCCTTGTTCTGTGTGATTCGGTTTAACCACCTGGAGTTTTAGCTATGTCGACTGCAGGGATAATCAAAGTCTCCGCTGCGTGCCCCGTCTTCGATGGAACTGAATATCCCTACTGGAAGAATAAGATGCGCATGCATCTTGAAGCCATCGATGTCGACCTCTGGTATGTTGTCAAGAATGGCGTTCCCAAGGCTGGTAAAGGTGTCACCGCTACTGATGTCAAGAAGTTCGTTCAACTGGACTCCACTGCCAAGAACAACATCTGTGGTCATCTGACCAAAGGGCAGTATGGCCGTGTGAGTGCTCTGGAAACATCTAAGCTAGTCTGGGACTGGCTCTCCAAGGTCAACGAGGGCGTCTCAACCCAGAGAGATCAAAGGATCAGTGTCCTTCGCAACCTCTTCAACCGCTTCAAGAGAAACGACAATGAGAATGTTCAGCTCACGTTTGATCGACTCACTAACATCACAAATGAGCTTCAAGCTCCCGGCGCTACTCAGATTACCAAGCATGAAATCGTCAAGACACTCCTGAGATCACTTGACAGCTCATTTGACACCCTAGCCATGATGATTCAAGAACGCCCTGACTTCAAAAGCCTCGATCCGTCTGACATACTTGAAAGGCTCAACACACATGAGTTTCAGCTTTCTGAGAAAAGAGACATCTATGGTCCCAACTATGGGCGAACTCATGCTCTGAAGGCAAAAGCTGTTTCCTCATCTGAAGAAGAATCTGACTGCAGTTCTGATTATCCTGAAGACATTGGAAAGGAGCTTGCTATGCTTGTGAAGAAGTTCCAAAAATTCACCAAGAAGAAAGGCTCCAGAACGTCTTCACGATCAAGCTCAAGGAATGATGAAGCTTCTGCTCATGACTACAAGAAGAGAACATGCCACAAGTGCAAGAAACCTGGTCACTACATCTCAGAAAGCTGAGGAGGAGTCTGCTTCTGAGGAGGCAGAGGTGGAGTCTGAGGAGGAGTCCGATTCTGGCGTTGCAAGTCTAGCTACAGCCTACGTTGCCAGGTCCATCTTCAACACTGAAGACAATGACTTCGTCACCGACGCCGGTGCTAATGACAAGGACAACTCCGCTCCCACGTACTGCTTCATGGCATGCGGTGCCAAGGTAAACTCACACACTACTCACTATCAAACATCTAGTGTAGATGACTCTGATTGTGGTTCCAAACCCAGCTACAAAACACTTGCTAAAATTGCAACTGAACAAGAGAAAGCTGTGGAACATATTCAGAAACTGTTAGACAAAAGCGATGACCTGTTAGACGCTGAAATGACTCGATCTCAGTCCTTAATTGAAGACATTAAAAATCTTCATGTTAAGTATGAGGAACTTGAAATTCGTCATGAAACGCTCTCAACAACTCATGAAAAGCTTTCCTATGATTATCTTCAAAGGAAGCAAGATCTTGAGAAATTGAGAGCGGCTCATGAAGATCTTCAAAAGGAAAACGAGTCACTTCGCGCCAAACAGATCAGTTCCGCTCAGGAAGGATTTGAACCACCATGTCTTAAATGCATTGAGCGTGACAACGCTACTTCTGTCACTGGATGTTCTACTGCTGCTACTGTTGCAATATCTTCAACTGTTGATGTGGTAACTAACTCCTCTGCTGAGGATACCACTACTATTCCTGATGAAAATGCTAGGTTGAAGACATTGCTTGAAACAGGGATGTACAAAAGTCTCAAAGGGCATCAGACACTATGTGATGTCCTCAAAAGGCAGATCCTAAACCGAAACCCTAGGAAAGAGGGTGTTGGGTTCGAAAGGAAAATGAATGCCGATGGCTCTTACTGGAAACCTGAGCAGTACCCCAAAACCACATGGGTTGCCGCAAAGGAACCTTCAGTGGATCCATCCACCCTATCTGGCTTCACTTGTACTTATCCCATTGTCATTGATGAATCCTTTGATGCAAACTATAAACTGTTTAAGAATCAGAATGGTGAAGTGTTTGTCAGGTATATTGGTACTAACTGCAGAAATGGGCCACCTATGAAGAAAGTCTGGGTGCCGAAAAAGTGTCTGGAGAATCTTCCTGTGAATGTCATCATGACACCACAAATGAAGAAGACAAACCCCAGACCACAGGCTTCATATGGTCCAAAGGCTTCATACAGACAGAGGACTCAGCTGAGTCGCACTAACGCAAATGTTTTGCAGGGAAACCATACTTAGGCCTATGAATATGAGCGCATTTCATCAAACCGCCATGTTCATAGGACCAAGAACTACTCTGCTTATTCTTATGAGTAGTATTGTCCACCTGCAAGGCTATTTGCTAGGGCTCCAAAGCCAAAGTTCTCAGATGCTGCACTTAGACTCATTGCTTCAAAGCCACCCTTGAAGATGTGGGTGGCTAAGAAAGCTTAACTCTCTTTTGCAAGGAAAGGTCTCCAACCGAAAATCAAATGCGCCTGAAACTATTGCTAGGGACCTTAAACATCTTGTAGGGTGCAAGATCAAATGCCCAAATGGTCTTATTATGTATTTTGTTCCTGAGTCGCTTGCTACTTGCCATATCAGTCCTAACCTTGATCTAAGCTTTCATAATCCACTTGCTCGTCAAATGTTTATGCGTCACAATTCTCTTCGTGAAGCCTATCCCCCTAACTGCACTGTAGGGTATGACACCAGCTGCTTTAGAATGGATTATTGATAGTGGATGTACTAATCACATGACTGGCAAGCGAAGTCTTCTCATGGACTCAACCTTACGTCCATCTGACAAAAGTCACATCACATTTGCTGATACTGGTAAAAGCAAGGTATTGGGTCTAGGTAGAGTTGCAATCTCAAAGGATCAACACATGGATAATGTGATGCTTGTTGAATCCCTTGGTTTCAACTTAATGTCCTTCTCAATGCTTTGCGATTTGAACATGATTGTGATATTTGGAAAATATCGTTGCCTAGTTCTAATGGAATCTGACAAGTCTCTAGTCTTTGAAGGGTATCGGAAAGATGATTTGTACATGGTAGATTTCTCAGCAGGACCATAGCTCACTGTATGTCTTCTTGCAAAAGCTTCAAAATGCTGGCTCTGGCATCGGAGGCTAGGGCATGCTGGCATGAGGAACTTGCATACTCTTGCAAAGAATAAGCACGTCATAGGCATTGAGGGTGTCAAGTTCAAGAAGGATCACTTATGCGGTGCCTGCGAAGCTGGAAAGATGACGAGGGCCAAGCATCCCTCAAATACAATCATGACAACGACTCAACCCTTCGAACTGCTACACATGGACCTCTTCGGCCCTACTCACTACTCTACTCTTACTACTACTGCTTATCTCTATGGCTTCGTCATTGTTGATGATTATTCAAGATATACATGGGTGCATATAATCCTCTACAAGACTGAAGTGTAGGATGTCTTCAGACGTTTCGCCAATCGAGCCATGAACAACTATGGCATCAAGATCAAGCACATCAGAAGTGACAATGGCATTGAATTCAAGAACACCGGCCTCGACACTTATCTTGATACATTGGGCATCACTCATGAGTTCTCAGCTCCGTACACGCTGCAGCAGAATGGGATCGTGGAACGCAAGAACAGAACACTTATTGAGATGGCTCGGATGATGCTCGATGAATACAAGACACCAAGAAAGTTCTGGCCTGAAGCTATTGACACTGCATGCCATGTCATCAACCGTGTTTATCTTCACAAGCTACTGAACAAAACATCCTATGAACTCCTCACTGGTAAGAAGCCAAACATCAGTTACTTTAGAGTATTTGGTGCTAGGTGCTAGATCAAGGATCCTCATCACACTTCAAAATTTGCACCGAAAGCACATGAAGGTTTTATGCTTGGTTATGGAAATGATTCGCACTCCTACAGAGTCTTCAACCTCTTTCACTATAAAGTGGTTGAAACTGTGGACGTGCGGTTCGATGAGACTAATGGCTCGCAAAGAGAGCACCTGCCAAATGTGCTAGATGAAATTCCACCTAGTGAATCCATCAAGCTTATGGGAACTAGAGAAATCATACCGTCTGAAGTACAGCCTGAAGAGGAACTTATCATGTCTGCACCGGATCAACCTGAAGACAATGCTCAGCCTGAAGGCAATCCTTCAAATGATGACAATGATCAGCAAGAGCAGAATCTTCGTCCAGTTCATCCTCGTGTTGCAAATGAAGTACAAATTGAGAAGATAATCGATAGCATCAATGCACCTGGTCCACTCACTCGATCAAGGGCAACACAACTAGCAAATTTCCGTGGACACTTTGCATTCGTCTCAATATCAGAACCCAAGAAAGTTAATGAAGCCTTCATGGAACCTGAATGGATTCAAGCTATGCAAGAAGAGCTTCAACAGTTTGAGCTGAATAATGTATGGGAACTGGTCAAGCGTCCTGATCCTCGTAAGCACAATATCATAGGCACTAAATGGATATATCGCAACAAGCAAGATGAGCATGGTCAAGTTGTCAAAAACAAGGCTCGTCTCGTTGCTCAAGGATACACTCAAGTTGAAGGAATTGACTTTGATGAAACATTTGCTCCTGTGGCTAGGCTTGAAGCCATACACATACTGCTAGCCTATGCAAATCATCATAACATTCTTTTGTATCAAATGGATGTGAAGAGTGCTTTTATCAATGGAAAGATTGAAGAAGAAGTGTATGTTGCACAACCGCATGGCTTTGAAGATCCAAAACATCCTGACATGGTTTACAAGCTCAACAAGGCACTGTATGGCCTCAAACAAGCCCCTCGTGCTTGGGATGACACACTCAAAGACTTCCTGAAGAGCAAAGGCTTCAAACCTGGTTCCCTGGATCCCACTCTCTTCACGAATACATATGATGGTGAACTGTTATGTGCCAAATATATGTGGATGACATTATCTTCGGCTGCACTAATCAGAAATATAGCGATGAGTTTGGACACATGATGCAAGAGCAATATCAGATGTCCATGATGGGTGAGCTGAAGTTCTTCCTAGGTCTTCAAATACGGCAGCAACGCAACGACATCTTCATATCTCAAGAGAAATACCTCAAAGATTGCCTGAAGAAGTTTGGAATGCAAGACTGCAAAGGTTATACGACGCCAATGCCTACCAAGAGTCATCTAGATTCTGACGCCAATGGTAAAGAGTCCGATCAAAAGGTATACCGCTCCATGATTGGTTCTTTGCTTTATTTATGTGCATCTAGGCACCAAAGGAATCGCATCACTTAGCTGTGAAGCGAATTCTTCAATATTTGGCTTACACCCCAACACTAGGATTATGGTATCCAAAGGGCTCAGAGTTTGATCTAGTTGGATTCTCGGATGCTGATTATGCTGGTGACAAGGTGGATCGCAAGTCTACATCAGGCACATGTCACTTTCTGGGACGATCACTTGTGTGTTGGTCTTCAAAGAAGCAGAACTGTGTATCTCTCTCCACTGCTGAATCCGAATACATTGCTGCTGGATCTTGCTGCGCTCAGCTTCTATGGATGAAGCAAACACTCAAAGACTATGGCATTCATCTAAAGCAAGTGCCACTCTACTGCGACAATGAAAGTGCCATCAAGATCGCCAACAACCCAGTTCAGCACTCGAAGACAAAGAACATTCAAATCCGTCATCACTTTCTCAGAGATCATGTCATGAAGGAAGATATTGATATCATTCACGTCAGCACCAAAGAGCAACTGGCAGATATCTTCACAAAGCCCTTGGATGAGAAAAGGTTTTGCAAGTTGCGATGTGAGCTAAATATCTTGGAATCCTCAAATGTCCTGTGATCATGCACACATCCTAACACTGATGCATGTTGATGACTTAGATGTGCAAACACAAGAAGTAACGTATATCTTCAACTAATGAAGACTTACACTCAAGTGTGAATACATTAACACGGAGTTTGACTTCGGAGCGCCACGATAATTGTGCGCCGTGTGTGGGTCTAATACTTCCTATACGGCGGGTAACGCCACCACCAAACTTGTGTTTGGAATACTTCCTGTTGGCGTTACATTTGCAAACTCTTCGCATTTTGTTTGTCTTCAATGTTAACATGTGTTCATGTTTATCTTTAATGTACTGATTTGGTTTTTGTCCTCTACATCATTCACTTATAGCTATGTCTTCTAGTTGAATCTTTTGAACTAAGTGAATGTGATCGGAACCTGACCTTTCTATGCTCCCGTCTTAAGTCTATCTATCCAAATCATATGCATTCTATTGAAACTGTTGAATGTCTTCGCTGCATCCTTGTCAGCAGAAGATACAGAGACAACCATTAAATCTATTTTAAATGCTCAATCCTTTTTACCTGAAACCCGAAGAAGCGGGAACGACCACCCGACAATCCAGGCGTGCGTGGGAACGTGGAACAACCTCCTATGTGTTGCATGATCGACACGTGTCCTTCAGATGTGAACCACCAGGGGCACCTGCGTAATAATGCTGTGCCATCCCTGTCCCTATAAATACATGCCTCACTCCAGTCATTATCTCTTCTTCCACTTCTCTCTCTGGCACAAACCCTAGCGCCACCGCTAGCCCTCGACGACGCCGGCGACAAAGCGCTTAGCTGCCGCGACCTCACCGACGTTGTCATCACGCCGGCCGCGGACATCGTCTTCTCCGCCGTCACCGTAGGTGTCCTCCATCGCCAAGTTAGGGCACGGAAGATCGAACTGCTCGGCTTCATCTCCTACTCTGTCTAGCAGTTCCTCGAGTGGTAAATAAAAACTCTTTTTGTAGTCTTTTTGATCCGATAGATTCATACTTTTCAACCACAAGTGGTTTCTGTTCCTACAAAGTTAGATCTATCTTGTTCTGCATCTCATAGCATGCCTAGTATGTTCGCTTATGCTTCACAAAGTAGTTAGATTCCTCACTTGTACTTATTCGTGGATTCATACAAATCTGGAACCAACTCTCTACATATGAGTGAATGTCTTCGCACTATGAGGTCAATGTCTTCTAAAACTGATTTATCTTCAAAATCTTCTGAGAATGCATATGACCTCTTCCCCTTCCCTCGCATCTCTAATGCCGTCATAGGTACATGTCCGTGGGAGAATCCCTTGGTTCTCATAGTCTGCATTCATTTGCAGAATTCTTACAACATCACATAAATTCTAGCATCACATAAATTCTACTGAAGCCAGTTCCTGTCTGACCAGTAGACGAAAGACTTTGACAGTGTTGAAGCCTTTCAGTCTAAACTTCATGGCAACAGAAGAGTTTGCAAGGAAGGGTGGCAGACAGCACCGTGGGAACACCTCAAGAGATTTGCCTCCTGACCTCTATGAGCTGTACAAGACATATCCAGAGGAGGACTACAATCAGCGAAAAACCCAAATCCAATGGGTTCGAAGATATTGGTCAGAACAATGGTACAAGTACAGGTTCGTGACCCAGGAATATGCTGAGAAGAATGCCATCAAGCGACCCTGGGGAGACATCTTGTACAAAAATCTTCCACCCAGGTCCAGAGCTGAAGCCTTTGAACAAGGTTTCTATCCTTGCATGGTCCGTGGACCACAACCTGCAGATCTCGACCCATCTTCATTGCTATGGTGTCGTAACAACAATCTGATCAAGCGCAACTTCCAGTTTGCCAAGAACTCGGCCAAAGAAAACAAGAAGTCACGGGGATTAGACTTCAATCCAGGCCCCTCTGCTCCTCGTGCCGATGGCACACGCGAAGCTAAACCCAATCTTGTTGGGCCCTTCTACAACCTAGAAGGTCTCATCACTCATATTATGGTTCAAGGGACAGCCGTGGATAAACCTGCAGATGACGCTGATTCTGACGAAGCGCCTGCTGAAGGAAGTATGCCCTAGAGGCAATAATAAAATTATCATTTATTTCCTTACTTCATGATAAATGTTTATTATTCATGCTAGAATTGTATTAATCGGAAACATAATACATGTGTGAATACATAGACAAACAGAGTGTCACTAGTATGCCTCTAGTTGACTAGCTCGTTGAATCAAAGATGATTAAATTTCCTAGCCATAGACATGAGTTGTCATTTGATTAACGGGGTCACATCATTAGAGAATGATGTGATTGACTTGACCCATTCCGTTAGCTTAGCACATGGTCGTTTAGTATATTGCTATTGCTTTCTTCATGACTTATACATGTTCCTATGACTATGAGATTATGCAACTCCCGTTTGCCGGAGGAACACTTTGTGTGCTACCAAACATCACAACGTAACTGGGTGATTATAAAGGTGCTCTACAGGTATCTTCAAAGGTATTTGTTGGGTTAGCGTATTTCGAGATTAGGATTTGTCACTCCGATTGCCGGAGAGGTATCTCTGGGCCCTCTCAGTAATGCACATCACTCAAGCCTTGCAAGCACTGCAACTAATAAGTTAGTTGTGGGATGATGTATTATGGAACGAGTAAAGAGACTTGTCGGTAACGAGATTGAACTAGGTATTGAGATACCGACGATCGAATCTCGGGCAAGTAACATACCGGTGACAAAGGGAACACCGTATGTTGTTATGCGGTTTGCCCGATAAAGATCTTCGTAGAATCTGTAGGAGCCAAGATGAGCATCCAGGTTCTGCTATTGGTTATTGACCGGAGACGTGTCTCGGTCATGTATACATAGTTCTCGAACCCGTAGGGTCCGCACGCTTAAAGTTCGATGACGGTTATATTATGAGTTTATGTGTTTTGATGTACCGAAGGAGTTCGGAGTCCCGGATGAGATCGGGGACATGATGAGGAGTCTCGAAATGGTCGAGATGTAAAGATCGATATATTGGACGACTATATTCGGACATCGGAAAGGTTCCGAGTGATTCGGGTATTTTCGGGAGTACCGGGGAGTTACGGGAATTCGTATTGGGCCTTAATGGGCCATATGGGAAAGGAGAAAAAGGCCTCAAAGGGTGTCTGCACCCCTCCCCATGGGCTGGTCCGAATTGGACTAGGGAGGGGGGCGCCCCCTTCCTTCCTTCTCCTTTTCCCTTCCCTTTCCTTCTCTCCTACTCCTACTACTTGGAAGGGATCCTAGTTCTACTAGGAAAGGGGGGATCCTACTCCCAGTGGGAGTAGGACTCCCCTAGGGCGCGCCATAGAGAGGGCCGGCCCCTCCCCTCCTCCACTCCTTTATATACGTGGCCAGGGGGCACCCCATAGACACAACAATTGATCCCTTGGATCTCTTAGCCGTGTGCGGTGCCCCCCTCCACCATAATCCACCTTGGTCATATTGTAGCGGTGCTTAGGCGAAGCCCTGCGTCGGTAGAACATCATCATCGTCACTATGCCGTCGTGCTGACGAAACTCTCCCTCAACACTCGGCTGGATCAGAGTTCGAGCGACGTCATCGAGTTGAACGTGTGCAGAACTCGGAGGTGCCGTGCGTTCGGTACTTGATCGGTCGGATCGTGAAGACGTACGACTACATCAACCGTGTTGTGCTAACGCTTCCGCTTTCGGTCTACGAGGGTACATGGACACACTCTCCCCTCTCGTTGCTATGCATCACCATGATCTTGCGTGTGCGTAGGAAATTTTTGAAATTACTACGTTCCCCAACAGTGGCATCCGAGCCTGGTTTTATGCGTTGATGTTATATGCATGAGTAGAACACAACTGAGTTGTGGGCGATACAAGTCATACTGCTTACCAGCATGTCATACTTTGGTTCGGCGGTATTGTTGGATGAAGCGGCCCGGACCGACATTACGCGTACGCTTACGCGAGACTGGTTCTACTGACGTGCTTTGCACACAGGTGGTTGGCAGGTGTTAGTTTCTCCAACTTTAATTGAACCGAGTGTGGCTACGCCCGGTCCTTGCGAAGATTAAAACATCACCAACTTGACAAACTATCGTTGTGGTTTTGATGCGTAGGTAAGAACGGTTCTTGCTCAGCCCGTAGCAGCCACGTAAAACTTGCAACAACAAAGTAGAGGACATCTAACTTGTTTTTGCAGGGCATGTTGTGATGCGATATGGTCAAGACGTGATGAGATATAAGTTGTTGTATGAGATGATCATGTTTTGTTGAAGTTATCGGCAACTGGAAAAAGCCTTATGGTTATCTCTCTATTACATAAGATGCAAGCGCCAAATAATTGCTTTACTTTGTCGCTATGTGATAGCAATAGTTGCAAGAGAAATTGTTGGCGAGACAACCATGTGACAGCACATTGATATAGATCAAGATGATGGAGATCATGGTGTCATGCTGGTGACGATGGAGATCATGACGATGCTTTGGAGATGGAGATCAAAGGCACAAGATGATGATGGCCATATCATGTCACATATTATGATTGCATGTGATGTTTATCTTTTATACATCTTATTTTGCTTAGTTCAGCGGTAGCTTTATAAGATAATCTCTCACTAAATTATCAAGGTATAAGTGTTCTCCCTGAGTATGCACCGTTGTGAAAGTTCTTCGTGCTGAGACACCACGTGATGATCGGGTGTGATAGGCTCTACATTCAAATACAACGGGTGCAAAACAGTTGCACACGTGGAATACTCAGGTTAAATTTAATGAGCCTAGCATATAACAGATATGGCCTCGGAACACGGAGACCGAAAGGTCGAGCGTGAATCATATAGTAGATATGATCAACATAGTGATGTTCACCATGAACTTAGTCCTGGTAGTATTAGCATATCTATGTTGTAGATAAATAGCTCGTGTTTAGCTCCCCTGTTTTACTTTTGATATGTTCCTAGAGAAAACTAAGTTGAAAGATGTTAGTAGCAATGATGCGGATTGGATCTGTGATCTGAGGTTTATCCTCATTGCTGCACAGAAGAATTATGTCCTTGATGCGCCGCTAGGTGACAAACCTATTGCAGGAGCATATGCAGATGTTATGAACGTTTGGCTAGCTCAATATGATGACTACTTGATAGTTTAGTGCACCATGCTTAAACGGCTTAGAATCGGGACTTCAAAGACGTTTTGAACGTCATGGACCATATGAGATGTTCCAGGAGTTGAAGCTAATATTTCAAGCAAATACCCGAGTTGAGAGATATGAAGTCTATAACAAATTCTATAGCTAAAAGATGGAGGAGAATAGTTCAAGCAGTGAGCATGTGCTCAGATTGTCTGGGTACTACAATCGCTTGAATCAAGTGGGAGTTAATCTTCCAGATAAAATAGTGATTGACAAAATTCTCTAGTCACCATCACCAAGTTAGTAGAACTTCGTGATGAACTATAATATGCAATGGATAATAGAAACGATTCCCAAGCTCTTCGTAATGCTGAAATCAACGAAGGTAGAAATCAAGAAAAGCATCAAGTGTTGATGGTAAACAAAACCACTAGTTTCAAGTAAAGGGACAAAGGGAAGAAAGGGGAACTTCAAGAAGAACGACAAGAAAGTTGCTTCTCAAGTGAAAAAACCCAAGTCTGGACCTAAACCTGAAACTGAGTGCTTCTACTGCAAAGGGACTGGTCACTGGAAGTGGAACTACCCAAGTAATTGGCGGATAAGAAGGATGGCAAAGTGAACATAGGTATATTTGATATACATGTTATTGATGTGTACTTTACTAATGTTTATAGCAACCCCACAGTATTTGATACTAGTTCAGTTGCTAAGAGTAGTAACTCGAAATGAGAGTTGCAGAATGAACAAAGACTAGTTAAGGGTGAAGTGACGATGTGTTGGAAATGGTTCCAAGATTGATATGATCATCATTGCACACTCCCTATACTTTCGGGATTAGTGTTGAACCTAAATAAGTGTTATTTGGTGTTTGCGTTGAGCATGAATATGATTTGATCATGTTCATTGCAATACAGTTATTCATTTAAGTAAGAGAATAAATTGTTGTTCTGTTTACATGAATAAAACCTTATATGGTTACACACCCAATGAAAATGGTTCGTTGGATCTCGATCGCAGTGATACACATATTCATAATATTGAAACCAAAAGATGCAAAGTTAATAATGATAGTGCAACTTATTTGTGGCATTGCAGTTTAGGTCATATTGGTGTAAAGCGCATGAAGAAAATCCATGATGATGGGCTTTTGGAATCACTTGATTATGAATCATTTGATGCTTGCGAACCGTGCCTCATGGGCAAGATGACTAAGACTCCGTTCTCCGGAACAATGGAGCAAGCAACTGACTTATTGGAAATAATACATACTGATGTATGCAGTCCGATGAATGTTGGGGCTCACGGCGAGTATCGTTATTTTTTGACCTTCACAGATGATTTGAGCAGACATGGGTATATCTACTTGATGAAACATAAGTCTGAAACATTTGAAAAGTTCAAAGAATTTCAGAGTGAAGTGGAGAATCATCGTAACAAGAAAATAAAAGTTTCTACGATATGATCGCAGAGGTAAAATAAGTTAAGAGTTTGGTCTTCAATTAAAACAATGTGGAATAGTTTCACAAAATCATGCCACCTGGAACACCACAATATAATGGTGTGTCCGAACATCATAACCGTACTTTATTAGATATCGTGCGATCTATGATGTCTCTTACCAATTTACCACTATCGTTTTGGGGTTATGCATTAGAGACAACTACATTCACGTTAAATAGGGCACCATCTAAATCCATTGAGACGACACCGTATGAACTATGGTTTGGCAAGAAACCTAAGCTGTCATTTCTTAAAGTTTGAGGTTGCAATGCTTATGTGAAAAAGTTTCAACCTGATAAGCTCAAACCCAAATCGGAGAAGTGCGTCTTCATAGGATACCCAAAAGAAAATGTTGGGTACACCTTCTATCACAGATCTAAAGGCAAGATATTCATTGCTGAGAATGGATCCTTTCTAGAGAAGGAGTTTCTCTCGAAAGAAGTGAGTGGGAAAAAAGTAGAACTTGATGAGGTAACTGTACCTGCTCCCTTATTGGAAAGTAGTTCATCACAGAATTATGTTCCTATGACTACTACACCAATTAGTGAGGAAGCTAATGATGATGATCATGTAACTTCAGATCAAGTTACTACCTAACCTCGTAGGTAAACCAGAGTGAGATCCGCACCAGAGTGGTACGGTAATCCTGTTCTGGAGGTCATGTTACTTGACCATGACGAACCTACGAACTATGAGGAAGCGATGATGAGCCCAGATTCCATGAAATGGCTTGAGGCCATGAAATATGAGATGAGATCCATGTATAAGAACAAAGTATGTACTTTGATTGACTTCCCCAAAGATCGGTGAGCCATTGAGATTAAATGGATCTTCAAGAGGAAGATGGACGTTGATAGTAGTCTTACTATCTACAAAGCTAGAATTGTTGCAAAATGTTTTTGACAAGTTCAAGGTGTTGACTACGATGAGAGTTTCTCACTCGTATCTATGCTTAAGTCTGTCCGAATCATGTTAGCAATTGCCGCATTTTATGAAATCTAGCAAATGGATAAACAAAACTGCATTCCATAATGGATTTATTAAAGAAGAGTTGTATATGATGCAACCAGAAGGTTTTGTCAATCCTAAAGGTACTAACAAAATATGCAAGCTCTAGCGATCCATCTATGGACTAGTGCAAGCATCTCGGAGTTGGAATATATGCTTTGATAATTTGATCAAAGCATATTGAGGGAGTCCTGGATTAGGGGGTGTTCGGGTAGCCGGACTATACCTTCAGCCAGACTCCTGGACTATGAAGATACAAGATTGAAGACTTCGTCCCGTGTCCGGATGGGACTTTCCTTGGTGTGGAAGGCAAGCTTGGCAATGTGGATATTCAAGATCTCCTACCATTGTAACCGACTTTATGTAACCCTAACCCTATCCGGTGTCTATATAAACTGGAGGGTTGTAGTCCGTAGGCAATCAACTCCATACACAACAATCATACCATAGGCTAGCTTCTAGGGTTTAGCCTCCTTGATCTCGTGGTAGATCTACTCTTGTACTACCCATATCATCAATATTAATCAAGCAGGAGTAGGGTATTACCTCCATCGAGAGGGCCTGAACCTGGGTAAAACAAAGTGTTCCCTGCCTCCTGTTACCATCCGGCCTAGACGCACAGTTCGGGACCCCCTACCCGAGATCCGCCGGTTTTGACACCGACATTGGTGCTTTCATTGAGAGTCCTCTGTGCCGTCACAATCAGGAAGGATGCCTCCTCCCGTCTTTAAAGACGACGCCGTTGCTAAGGGAGCCTTGGCTGTCGGCCAAACCCTCCGGCTAGGTGGTTTCCTCATGACCGCCTGTTCGGCTGTTGCGCCGATGGTGACCTCTCGGGTCATCAAAAGCAACATACACATCAGCTCGGAGCTCGTCGAGCAGCTAGATCCAATGGAGCTCTCTTCCGTAAACGAGCTCTTGAATCGCATCGCCGCCCTGGGGGTCGCTACGGATTACGACTAGGTTGGGCTTAAACTCGACCTAAGAGAAATTAACTCTCCCCAAGTCACCCACCACGTTGCCGTGGTAGAGGCGCAGTGCAGCGACCCTTCATCTATTTTAAGGACTAGCTACGTCCGAATTCCCGACTCCTCCAAGCCGGATACCCGCGGAGAGGAGGATGTAACTCAAGACCTGAGCTTAGGATCAGGCAACGGGCTAGATTCGTTGGACAACATCCAAGAATCCGAACTTCAGAGTTCGGAAACTCTTCGGCCTCCGAATCTTGGATTGGGTGAGGTTTCAGATTCAACGACACCCGCCCACCCGAACATAAGCGATCTCTCCCAAATCAGGTAGAGCCCCGAGGAAACAGTACATCATTACTGGGCCAGATTCCTCCTGGTTATGAACAGGATAAAGGATTGCCGCGAGGGAGACACAATCTCTATTTTTTGCAGTAATTGCACGGGCGAGGGAATCCTTAACGCCGTAAGTCGTCGTGATATTACACACTTCGCTGACTTGGTGTCCATAGTACAAAAATACTGTGCGATGGAAAGCGTCTGGAAAACCGAAATAAAATTTTGGGACAATCCGGCCTTAAATAGTAATCCCGTCCGAACTAAGAGGGTGCATCATCATAGGACACCCGGGATAAACACCAAAAAGCCAAAACCCTCTACAGGGCATGGAACCGTACTGGAAAGGTGGCTTGATGGAACCTGTAGAATTCACAGTACAGAGGACGCCACACCAACTCACAGCCTTAGAGCATGTTGGATACTCCGGCAGGTGGCCAAAATCGGCGAGGACCTCTTAATCCTGGAGGCCACAGAAAGCCAGACCGAGGACACCAGTACCGTTCTCACAGTCTTCGAGACTTTCGCATCAAACAATATGCGAAAAAGAACACTCCGTAGCTCGCCGAAGTCTATCAAGTTGCAACAATAAATCCATGGAGCGACATTGCCATTACCTTCAACGCAAGTGATGAACCTAGATGCCGAACAACCCGAGCACTAGCCACATTGGTCCTCAGTCCCATAGTGGACGGCTTTCGCCTCACCAAGGTGCTCATGGATGGAGGCAGCGAACTGAACCTCATTTATGAGGAAACCCTTCAAAAAATGGAAATAGACTGGAACCGCATCGAGCGAAGCAGCACAACCTTTAGAGAAATAATCCCCAGTCGGGAAGCGCGCTGCACAGGAAAAATCACACTAGATGTGGTGTTCGGCACGCCGGATAATTACAGGTCCGAAGAAGTCACGTTTCAGGTGGCCCCGTTTAAGAGCGGACATCACGCTTTACTAGGGCGGGAAGCATTCACAATCTTCCAAGCAATACCCCATTACGGGTACATGAAGCTTAAGATGCCCGGGACGAATGGAATTATCACTCTAGCTAGTGATCCGGACATAGCACTCCGCGCCGAAAACAAGACGGCCGCATTAGCCCTTGAGGCACTATCTGAAGCCTTAGCGGCCGAGGAACTGACTGCGCTGCGCTCCATGGTTAACAGGGATGATGTGATACTCGACAAGAGATCCAAATCCACATCCTTCAAGCCAGATGACAAAATAGTCAAATTCCAGGTCCATCCAACGGATCCCAATAAAACAGCTTCCATCGGGGCACGACTGAACCCTGATGTAGACGCCGCACTGCGAGAGTTCCTACGAGAGAACTGGGACATTTTCGCCTGGCACCCCTCAGACATGCCAGGGATCCCACGCAGGCTGGCCGAACACAGCTTAAATATCCTAAAAGTATTCAAACCTATCAAACAAGCCCTTCGGCGTTTTTCCGAACCCAAGAGACATGCTATGGGAGAGGAGCTAGCCAAGCTATTGGAGGCCGGATTCATTAGCCTCCCAGCGAAAGGAACCCCTAACGGAACTATTCTCTCTGGAAGATGTTTCTTACTAACCATGTAATATAACATAACTAGTTGGGCACTTGTCTGATAAAGCACTAATGACCCCTACGCCTGGTCTCCACGCATACCACGGTTCTTATAATAACCGCTATGGTATTCGGACACACTCCGGACCGTCAGGTCCCGAGGTTGAAGCGAAAGGGTCGGCAACGACAAACGATCTACAATCCGGCTAGAAGGCATTACACATGTCAATTCAAAATTACATAGTCATTCTGACTGATTGAATTCCTCTTCTATACCATCTAACAGGCTGTCTAATTTACAGTCCTGCTGGGAATACTTCGCGGCTAACTCTACTTGGTCGTATACTAAGCTTACAGGGATCTCCTTCCCGTCAGGCCCTACTAGTTCGACCTCGGCCATGTGGTTTGGGTCAGACTTCGTAAAACGGGTCTTCACCATGGCCCAGGCCTCCCTAGCGCCTTGTCGGCAGGCCGATATCTTCCACAACCGGAAGCGTCGCCGAGCTCCCTTCAGCTTCTCCGCAAGCTCTCCAAGGCCCTCGAGCATGGAGTGGGCAGGCCATAAGGCTTGGGCAATGCCTCGCATTGCCTGCCGAATTCGCTCATGCAGTTGCATGAGTTCGGGAAGAAGATCACCCGTAGAACCGGGCATCTCCTCTGCAGGACGACCTGTGAGCATACCTACAGACATTACTCTGTTAGTCGACTTCCTCGCCGAACTCTTTTTTCAAAGTTCGTTCAAGCACTTACTAAAAATGCCGCGTCGAAGCCGCTGATTCTCCTTCGTGGAGTCCGACAGCTGGCCACGAACATCTTTAAGTTCGATGTCTAGCCTGGTGTTGGCATCCTGAAGATCATTCTTCTCTCGCCTCACCTTTGTCAACGTACTCTCACCGGCCTTTAACCGGCGCAAGAGTTGTTGCTTTTCCGGATCGAGTCCGGCGCCATCTGCAACATGATTTGTCAGATTTGCACCCACACCGCACAATACTAATCTTTCGAAGTGTATCTTACCTGAGGGGGTCTCTTTGGGCTCCCCTGCTGCGGCTAGTGCGGCCTCTAGTTGGGCCTTGCACTTTTCCAGCTCTTGGGACAGTACGGTATTCTTCTCTGTAAGAAGTTGCATATTAAATGATCCTTAAATCAGTTGCTCTAACTGTTTCAAGTCTCGGGGGCTACTAGTATATATATATTTGACCAAAATTTTCTTACCCGTATGTCTTTTACATACTGCTCCGTGGCTCTGGCTAAACCATTTTGAGCGGCACGGAGGTACGCATCTCCCGAATTAAAGGCATCTAAAGCCTCTTGGGAGAAACAAGCGTCGCGTAGAACTGTCCGGCGACGCCTGTGGTTCATGGCACTCTCCACTTCAGAATTTGTGGCAGACAGCCTGTCCGCATCCTCCGTCAGAGGAGCGTCCGGTGCGTGCCTTGTGCTCGCCTCCGCTTCCTGGCCAGACGTTGAAGCCTGGCTGGTCGAGGCGTGATTGGCAACCTCTCCGGATGTAGTCCGGCAAGGTCTCTTTGTTCTGAACATGGCACGAACGTTAATATGCCCTGACAGAATAACACCAGAGAAACAGAGGGTGCGCTATACCTTTGCGCCGGCATCTCAGTCCGGACTACATTCCTTTTGCCCCACGGGGCCCTGCGGCCCCTCGTTGGCTAGCCGCCGCAGGTTCGGCCTCCTGCCTCAGAAATCTCCCCTGCAAAACACGGTTGTCGTCAGAAACACCGGAATACGTGAGAATGGAATCTCTCTCAAGGGAATGAGACTCCGGTTTCTGTCACCTGGGAGTCTGGGATTAACCCTGGGTAATCAGCCGTGATGGCTACCAAGGTATTGTCCTTGCTTAGCTGATGGAACACCCCGTCGATAAACTCCACCGATATGTCCGGATCCTCTTCGGAGTCCGGATCGAGGGACCGTTCTGGGTCCTCGGGCTATGGGGGGCGGCTATTTATATCCATTACCTCCTGTCGCAGTTCCTGCAATAAAGTCGTTAGACTACATATCTAACCATGGGAATATCAAACAAACGGGCAAGCGCAATTATTCACTTACCCAACTTGGAGGATCGTACATAGTAAATTCGGCCTGCGGATTGACGCGGAGGAATTCCTCCTTTTCTCCCTTGTACAAAGAGGATAGGATCTTTACTAGGGCGGCAGCTGAGGCTGGCCCCTTACGATCGTAACAAGTGGCGTCATCCTCCCCGTTGAAATCCCACATGGGGTGGCCTCTATATTGAAGCGGCTGCACCCCCCGCATAATGCATGCGGCCATGACTCCAATCATGGTTAGTCCGGAATGAGCCAACAGTCTTATCCGGTCCATCAGGTAAAGGACGTCTCTGTCGCTTTCTCTCTGAGAGCTCCGCGGACGCCAGCTCAAGCGTTTCTTCAATGGAGCACTGTTGAACTCAGGGAGACCGACCTGGATAGGGTCCGGTAGCGGGACGTCATCTATATAGAACCATTCCGAAGGCCAGTCCTCGGACGCCTTCTTTGGGGTTCCGGATAGGTATCCGGTCCCGGTGATGCGCCATACTTCGGCTCCGCCCACTTGGTATATAGACCCCTTTTGAGAACGGGGCACCAGGCAGAATAACCTCTTCCACAGCGCGAAATGAGCCTCAACGCCTAAAAATAGCTCGCAAAGGGCGACGAAACCCACAATATGCAATACGGAGGCGGGCGTGAGATTGTGCAGCTGGAGGCCGTAGAACTCCAGAAGCCCGCGGAGAAATGGATGAATTGGAAATCCTAGTCCCCTTATTAGATAGGGGACGAGGCACACCCGCTCTCCTTTAGAAGGATTGGGGGTGCTCTCCGCTTGTTTTCCGCCATTGTAGGTGGTGAGACCGGCTCGGACCGGGACCATGTACGCCTGAGGGAGAAATCCCTTGGCCTGAAGTGACGCTAACTTGCTATGCGGGACGGTGCAACTCTCCCAGTCCCCGGGTTTGGGACCGGAGGGGCGAGGGGAGGAGCTGCGACGGCTGGCCATGTTGGAATGGACCTTTGCTGGAAGCGCTCTGATGATAACTTGCGGAGGGGAGAAGATGTGGTTTGGACCTAAATCCCCATCCCGCTAAATAGGCGGCTCGTTTATACGGCTAGGGGTGTGGATGTAAGAACACCCCGGCTTTTCGCATTCGTTTGAACACGTGGAAGACGACCATTATTGGGCGTAGAAGCCGAGGATCACTACGTTACAAAAATTGGACATTATTCCTACAGGTACACAAGATTTGGAGAGGAACCCGCCTTGCAATGCCGAACAATCTGCGCGCCAGACTCATCGTCATATAAGCCTGGTTCGGGGGCTACTGAGGGAGTCCTGGATTAGGGGGTGTTCGGGTAGCCGGACTATACCTTCAGCCGGACTCCTGGACTATGAAGATACAAGATTGAAGACTTCGTCCCATGTCCGGATGGGACTTTCCTTGGCGTGGAAGGCAAGCTTGGCGATGCGGATATTCAAGATCTCCTACCACTGTAACCGACTTTATGTAACCCTAACCCTATCCGGTGTCTATATAAACCGGAGGGTTGTAGTCCGTAGGCAATCAACTCCATACACAACAATCATACCATAGGCTAGCTTCTAGGGTTTAGCCTCCTTGATCTCGTGGTAGATCTACTCTTGTACTACCCATATCATCAATATTAATCAAGCAGGAGTAGGGTATTACCTCCATCGAGAGGGCCCGAACCTGGGTAAAACAAAGTGTTCCCTGCCTCCTGTTACCATCCGGCCTAGACGCACAGTTCGGGACCCCCTACCCGAGATCCGCCGGTTTTGACACCGACACATATAGTTTTATACAGACTTGCAGTGAAGCCTGTATTTACAAGAAAGTGAGTGGCAGCACTACAACATTTCTGATAAGTATATGTGAATGACATATTGTTGATCGAAGATAATGTAGAATTATTCTGCAAAGCATAAAGGAGTGTTTGAAAGGAGTTTTTCAAAGAAAGACCTCGGTGAAGCTGCTTACATATTGAGCATCAAGATCTAGAGATAGATCAAGACGCTTGATAAGTTTTTTCAATGAGTTCATACCCTGGCAAGATTTTGAAGTAGTTCAAAATGAAACAGTCAAAGAAAGAGTTCTTGCCTGTGTTACAAGGTGTGAAATTGAGTAAGACTCAAAGCCCGACCACGGCAGAAGATAGAAAGAGAATGAAAGTGATTCCCTATGCCTCAGCCATAGGTTCTATAAAGTATGCCATGTTGTGTACCAGATCTATTGTATACCCTACACTGCTTTTTTGGCAAGGGAGTACAATAGTGATCTAGGAGTAGATCACTGGACAGCGGCCAAAATTATCCTTAGTGGAATAAGGATATGTTTCTCGATTATGGAGGTGACAAATGGTTCGTCATAAAAGGTTACGTCGATGCAAGTTTTGACACCGATCCAGATGACTCAAAGTCTCAATCTAGATACATATTGAAAGTGGGAGCAATTAGCTAGAGTAGCTTAGTGAAGAGCATTGTTGACATAGAAATTTGCAAAATACTTACGGATCTAAATGTGGCAGACCCGTTGACTAAACTTCTCTCACAAGCAAACATGATCACACCTTAGTACTCTTTGGGCGTTAATCACATAGTGATGTGAACTAGATTATTGAATCTAGTAAACCCTTTGGGTGTCGGTCACATGAAGATGTGAACCATGGGTGTTAATCACATGGTGATGTGAACTATTGATGTTAAATTACATGGCGATGTGAACTAGATTATTGACTCCAGTGCAAGTGGGAGAGTGAAGGAAATATGCCCTAGAGGCAATAATAAAGTTATTATTTATTTCCTTACTTCATGATAAATGTTTATTATTCATGCTAGAATTGTATTAACCGAAAACATAATACATGTGTGAATACATAGACAAACAGAGTGTCACTAGTATGCCTCTACTTGACTAGCTCATTGAATCAAAGATGGTTAAGTTTCCTAGCCATAGACATGAGTTGTCATTTGATTAACGGGGTCACATCATTAGAGAATGATGTGATTGACTTGACCCATTCCGTTAGCTTAGCACACGATCGTTTAGTATGTTGCTATTGCTTTCTTCATGACTTATACATGTTCCTATGACTATGAGATTATGCAACTCCAATTTTCCGGAGGAACACTTTGTGTGCTACCAAACGTCACAACGTAACTAGGTGATTATAAAGGTGCTCTACAAGTATCTCCGAAGGTATTTGTTGGGTTGGCGTATTTCGAGATTAGGATTTGTCACTCCGATTGCCGGAGAGGTATCTCTGGGCCCTCTCAATAATGCACATCACTCAAGCCTTGCAAGCACTGCAACTAATAAGTTAGTTGTGGGATGATGTATTACGGAACAAGTAAAGAGACTTGCCGGTAACGAGATTGAACTAGGTATTGAGATACCGACGATCGAATCTCAGGCAAGTAACATACCGATGACAAAGGGAACACCGTATGTTGTTATGCGGTTTGACCGATAAAGATCTTCGTAGAATATGTAGGAGCCAATATGAGCATCCAGGTTCCGCTATTGGTTATTGACCGGAGACGTGTCTCGGTCATGTCTACATAGTTCTCGAACCCGTAGGGCTGCACACTTAAAGTTCGATGACGGTTATATTATGAGTTTATGTGTTTTGATGTATCGAAGGAGTTCGGAGTCCCGGATGAGATCGGGGACATGACGAGGAGTCTCGAAATGGTCGAGATGTAAAGATCGATATATTGGACGACTATATTCGGACATCGGAAATGTTCCGAGTGATTCGGGTATTTTCAGGAGTAGCGGGGAGTTACGGGAATTCGTATTGGGCCTTAATGGGCCATATGGGAAAGGAGAGAAAGGCCTCAAAGGGTGGCCGCACCCCTCCCCATGGGCTGGTCCGAATTGGACTAGGGAGGGGGGGGGGGGCGCCCCCTTCCTTCCTTCTCTTTTTCCCTTCCCTTTCCTTCTCTCCTACTCCTACTACTTGGAAGGGATCCTCGTTCTACTAGGAAAGGGGGGATCCTACTCCCGGTGGGAGTAGGACTCCCCTAGGGCGCACCATAGAGAGGGCCAGCCCCTCCCCTTCTCCACTCCTTTATATACGTGGCCAGGGGGCACCCCATAGACACAACAATTGATCCCTTGGATCTCTTAGCCGTGTGCGGTGCCCCCCTCCACCATAATCCACCTCGATCATATCGTAGCGGTGCTTAGGTGAAGCCCTGCGTCGGTAGAACATCATCATTGTCACTACGCCATCGTGCTGACGAAACTCTCCCTCAACACTCGGCTGGATCGGAGTTCAAGGGACGTCATCGAGTTGAACGTGTGCAAAACTCGGAGGTGCCGTGCGTTCGGTACTTGATCGGTCGGATCGTGAAGACGTACGACTACATCAACCGCGTTGTGCTAACGCTTCCGCTTTCGGTCTACGAGGGTACGTGGACACACTCTCCCCTCTCGTTGCTATGCATCACCATGATCTTGCGTGTGCGTAGGAAATTTTTGAAATTACTACGTTCCCCAACACCTGCACCACCGAAGCCAAAGAAGCTAAAGAAACCTAAAGCTTCGAAGCCTTCCCCTGCACCAAAAGCTTCACAGGTGAAGCCTCTGGCCACTGCTCCTCCTGCGCCAAGTGTGCAGTCTGAAGATCTCTCACGCACCTCCAAGTCTGAGAAGCAGAAAAGGAAGCCTATGCACACCACTGGTCCAGCTCTAACCCCTGCTGTTGTTCTGAGGAACGAGAATGATGCCATTGATCTGGTAAGTGACGACGATCTTGCTGATGACGCTCTTGAGCAGCTGATAAAGAGCAAGCAAGAGGCGGAAATCTTCAATGATTTGCCTCTCTTTGATGTGGAAGTTTTGAACAACTTCATTGATGAGTGGTTTGACACCCCCAATCTCAGCTTTGATGATCTGCAACTTCCCATTGGCCTAAGCGTCTCCTTCCATGGCGCCATTGCTCCTGAGTTGGCTCTTGCTTAGAAAATTGTTGAGCTGAAGCATAAGATCGATTATGAAAAGGCTCAGTTCAAGAAGCACATGGCCAAGCTCAGCGTGGCAGACGTTCCACAAGAAATGAGAATAAGCAAAAGGTTCTCGTGAGCGCATGAAGAATCTTACTGCCAAATGTGTTCAAGGCTACAATGAAGCTGAAAAGCGCAAGGCTTTGGGGCGACCAGGCATCGACCCAGAATGGCTGCCAAGAAGAAGAAGAAGCCAGCTGTGGCCGAACCAGAAGCATCAAGGCAGGAAGAACCTCGCATTGTCTTCCCAGCCAGTATGACAGGCTCGAAGCCTAAGGTCCCCACAGTGGCTTCAGAATTTAAGAAAACTAGAGCAGCTGAAGCCGAAGCCAGAAAGTGCAAGACCAAAGCCACCACTGATGATGCTCCCCCAACCAAGAAAAGGAAAACAAAGAAGAGAGACTAGGCTGCTTCCACAGAGCCCCTTGTTGTCGAGCCAATTTCTGTTGCTCGTCCTGAATCTGCACAACAAGAACGAAGAATGATAGTTCATGAGCCTGCTTCCACAGAGGCTCCTGAAGCTGAAGAGAATCCAGCTGTTGACCCCACCGCAGCTGAAGACATTGGTCCTCAAGACAATGTTGAAGATGATGAAGTCCTTCCTCATATCGATCTCAATTTGGTATCATCGCCTGTTCTCACGAACAGCGAACTCATCAGCATTGGTCGTCCATTGACGCCAATTGCTCAGGATGACTCATGGGCTGATCACCCACAAGACTCCCCCCGTCAAGCAGAAACACCTGTTACTCCCCCAACTCAAGTCACCACTCCGGTGATTGAAGATGAAGACTTTGTGGCCCAACCAACTCCATCTCCACAAGCGTCGCCAGCGTTCCATAGGCTTCGCAAAGGACCAAGGCCACAGGTCTCTCTGTCAAGTATTCCAGAAGGAGAAGAGCGCCAATCTGTTTCACGTCAAGTTTTTCCTGAAGCCTCTCCAACTGCGAACATCCCTGAATCTGAACCCAAAACGGCTGAAGATATTCCGGCTGCATCAGCCGATGATCAAGAAGAAGAACCAAGAGATGAGGAAAGAGTTGCTACACCCCCGTCCAACCCTGAAGTTGTTATCGAGGAGAATGTGTCCGACCCTCCAGCTCCTAAAGTGGAGGTTACCAATACTGAGGCGGCCACCAACATCAACACTGAAGCCAATGACGTTGTCATGGCTGAAGCTAATGTGGCGCCTGAAGCTAATGTGGTGCCAGAAGTGAATGCACCTGAAGCCAATGCAGCACCTGAAGCAAATCCGCTGCCTGAAGCCAATGCCTCTGCTCCTGTACCTCCTCCAAGGCCACACACCATCGAGCAAGCATATGATCGTGGACAGCTTGTTACCGTCCGCTGGCCAATCCTGGTTCCTCCGCCTGCTCCCGGACCTCAGTTTGCCTATCATGTGGAGCACATGCCTCAGGTCCAGAAGCCAAAGCCAAGGCTACCATGGTTTCCAGGTACTGCAACTTCACCAGGATCATTTAATCTGAATGGATTCAAGGCACATAACACATTCTTCGACAGTGACAAGAACCCCTACACAAGGCCAAGAATCTCTTCGGACCGATTCTGGAGTTATCAGCAGCAAAGCTATTATTCATGCATCTTGTACAATCAGGGACGCATCTTCCCTCATATGCATCTTGATTGTGAAGCCATTACTGGACTGCCATGCCTTGAAGAAGCCCTTGACTGCTTTCGTGATGCGGGTCTGCTCAACTTTATGATTGCCAAGGAACACTGGAATGAAGAACTTCTGCTTCAATTCTATGCTACCCTCCACATTCGTGGATACAACAGGGATCCGAATACTTGGATCCTTGAGTGGATGACAGGAGATGTTCATCATGAAGCTAAAGCCCAAGACATCATTGATCTTACAACCCTTCCCACTCCTAGCGAATATTATGAACCAGGTTGTCAATAACACCAGAATGCTTTGGAAAGCATTTTCCAGAAGCCAGAACCCAACATGAGTCAAATGCTGAGCATGATGAAGCCTTTGCCACGCGACGCTGAATACCCAACCGAATTCTTTGTTGAAGACCTAGAGTATCTACCCCGCACCATTTACCATATCATCATAAAGACTCTATGGCCTGTCAAAGGACATTCATCTGCAGCGAAGCTTGAAGGAGCAATGAAGACTTTGGTTTTCTATATCTTCAATGGCATAAGCTTCAATGCTCAAGACTTCTTCATCAGACAGTTTGCTGCATCTGGCTCCGACATCTTTGGTCTGAAGTTCTATGCTCCATGGGTAATGCGTCTTATCAAGCTTCACTCTGCCTTCAACTATCAGCCGTCTATACGCAATCATCTAGTATTCTTGCCAGAGGTTGATCTGTCTGTTGAAGCTATTTACCCAGAGCCTGCAAAGGATCCAATTTATCTTCACAATGTTGATCGTCAAAGCTTCACCCAGCCCATTGAACGAGTTCAGGCCGTCTCTCGTGTTTATCCCTTGGCTGGCAACACTCGTGCCCCTCGCGCTCAAACTAAAGCCACTTCACCACCTCCACCTTCAGCGCGTCTCGACACTGCACCAAGTTCTTCTGCACCACCGGACCTCAACGACGATCCTACTGCTTCACCTACTCCTCATGGGAACGAGTAGAAGCTCTATGTCTTCAAACCTTTTTGGTCATTACTGACAAAAGGGGGAGAAGCATATGAGTTGATAGTCTTCAAGCGGGTCCATACGGGTGGTTGCTTTACTTTTTGCTACTTTTGCCAAGTGATTACAACTCTTGCTTTTGAAACATTTGGTTCGTTTTGAGTTGTAACACTTAAACTTGATGGTCGTCTGCTACCTTTTTCGACACTATGTGATGCGATGATAAATTCCGCATGTGTGACGATAAATTACGCACGGTCATTTTGTAGACGTCCATTTTTCATTATGCACGTCATTATCTTCATTATATCATTTCATGCATGATGAATTGTCTTCATAAGTAGAAGAGGAGCTCCGCAAGCACAACCTGCCATGTGCATTTGCATTCAAAAGCATAATACTTATATGCACATCTTCAGGGGAAGCCTTTCTTCTACTTACGAAGACAATACTTAAATCCTTTACAATTTCACATACTTTTATCCCCGTTGAAAACTTCAACCAGTTTGTCATCAATCACCAAAAAGGGGGAAATTGTAAGTGCATCTAGTGCCACCCTAGTTGGTTTTGGAGTATTGACGACAAACCTGGTTGAGGGACTAATGTGTTTGTGAGAATTGCAGGATAACACAGGTAGAAGTCCCTCATTGATTCGGTTTTCCTACCGGAGATGACCCCTAAAAATGTATGAAGACATTGAAGTCAAAGGTGGTATGTGAAGACATTCACATTGAAGACTATGACAAGAGAAGACATCGCGTGAAGACTATGGAGCGCGAGACTTAGTTGTTTCGTCATTCTTTTTCTTCTTTGTTGAGTCATAGGAACCACCGTACTGTTAAGTGGGGTCCAACCGAACCAGTCGGAATGACTGAAGTGATGCTTAATCAAAATCCTATGTCTTCGAGCGAAGACTATGAGAGCAAATCTTATCCAGAGTTGGAGAAGTCAGCTTTGCTTGTAGCTCAAGTAAAGTTGCCGTGTGTGTTTGAAATCTGACCGTTGGAACACGTGTCAGTTCCTTAGTGACCCAGGGTCATTTTGGAAAAATCAGGTTGGGTTGCCTAGTGGCTATAAATAGCCCACCCCCTACACCATAAATTGGTTGGCTGCCCAGAGTTAGTGCACGGCTTTTGTCGTTTGAGAGCAACCCACCTCGAAGCCTTTGAGAGAGAAATCCTTGCGAGGACAAAGCCCTAAACACCCAGAGCCAAAGAGTGTTAGGCATCACTGAAGTCTTCCTGTCTGTGTGATCTGAAGACTTATTACACTTGAGGACTGTGAATCCTCCAGCCGGTTAGCATCGCGTTCTGAGCATCCAAGAGTCATTGTGGATCGCCGGTGAACGAAGTCTGTGAAGGTTTGGAAGTGTACCTTGAAGACTTACCAGAGTGATTGGGCGAGGATTGTGTGTCCTTAGCTCAAGGGGAATAAGGTGAAGACACGGTCTTCTGAGTTAAATCTCAGCCTCCCTAACCAGACGTATAGTTGTCACGGCAACTGGAACTGGTCCAACAAATCATTGTCTTCAACGAGCAACTGGTTCTATCCTTCCCATCTCTTTATTTACAGTTGGTCCTTGTGAAGTCATTGCCTATGTGCATAATCTATTTGTCTTCACTGTGTGACTGCTTGTTCTGATTGGCTTCATACTATCTTCCATCCTGATCCATACTACCTAGCTGCTATTAGTCTTTGTGCTTTCACTTCATTGAATACTTGACTATGGCTTGCCTAGTGTAGTCTACCTTCCGCTGCATGTTAATAGGTTCATTTCTGTCGATTGTCTTCGAAACTTCCATGTTTTGAAGACTTTCATAAAAATCACCTGTTCACCCCCCTCTAGTCGATAACTAGCACTTTCACTTGACCATATCACATCACAACATGCCCTGCAAAAACAATTTCAACACCCTCTACTTTGTTGTTGCAAGTTTTACGTGGCTGCTACGGGCTTCTAGCAAGAACCGTTCTTACCTACGCATCAAAACCACAACGGTGATTTATCAAATTTCATGTTTTAACCTTCGACAAGGACCGGCCACAGTCAAATTCGATTCAATGAAGTTAGAGAAACAGACACCTGTCAGCCACCTTTATGCAAAACTAGTTGCATGTCTGTCGGTGGAACCGGTCTCATGAACGTGGTCATGTAAGGTTGGTCCGGGCCGTTTCATCCAACAATACCGCTGAATCAAAATAAGACATTGGTGGTAAGCAGTATGATGATCACTGCCCACAACTCTTTGTGTTCTACTCGTGCATATTATCTACGCATAGACTTGGCTCGGATGCCACTGTTGGGGAACGTAGCATGCAATTTCAAAAAAATTCCTACGCTCACGCAAGATCTATCTAGTAGATGCATAGCAACAAGAGGGGGAGAGTGTGTCCACGTACCCTCGTAGACTGAAAGCGGAAGCGTTT
Source organism: Triticum aestivum (assembly GCF_018294505.1). NCBI lineage: Eukaryota > Viridiplantae > Streptophyta > Magnoliopsida > Poales > Poaceae > Triticum > Triticum aestivum. The sequence continues at coordinate 594,513,327 of NC_057803.1, read as the reverse complement.
GACAACACGGTTGATGTAGTCGAACTTCGTCTCATTCCGACCGATCAAGTACCGAACGTACGACACCTCCGTGTTCTGCACACGTTCAGCTCGATGACGTCCCTCGAGCTCTTGATCTAGCAAAGTGTCAAGGCAGAGTTCCGTCAGCACAACAGCTGGTGACGGTGATGGTGAATTGATCCGCGCAGGGCTTCGCTTAAGCACTACATGAATATGACCGGAGGCGTAAACTATGGAGGGGGGGGGGGGGCGCCGCACACGGCTAAGAATGTTTGTTCTGTGTTCTAGCGGTGCCCCCCATATATATAGGTCGGAGGGGAGGAGAGGCAGCCAAGGGGGCGCCCCGAGTAGGAGGAATCGTACTTGGGGTCTGATGTCTACTACACAACCTTCTTCTTGTAGACGTTGTTGGGCCTCCAAGTGCAGAGGTTTGTAGGACAGTAGCAAATTTCCCTCAAGTGGATGACCTAAGGTTTATCAATCCGTAGGAGGCGTAGGATGAATTTGGTCTCTCTCAAGCAACCCTGCAACCAAATAACAAAGAGTCTCTTGTGTCCCCAACACACCCAATACAATGGTAAATTGTATAGGTGCACTAGTTCGGCGAAGAGATGGTGATACAAGTGGTATATGGATGGTAGATAATAGTTTTTGTAATCTGAAATAATAAAAACAGCAAGGTAACTAATGATAAAAGTGAGCGTAAACGGTATTGCAATGCGTTGAAACAAGGCCTAGGGTTCATACTTTCACTAGTGCAAGTCCTCTCAACAATAATAACATAATTGGATCACATAACTATCCCTCAACATGCAACAAAGAGTCACTCCAAAGTCACTAATAGCGGAGAACGAACGAAGAGATTATGGTAGGGTACGAAACCACCTCAAAGTTATTCTTTCCAATCAATCCGTTGGGCTATTCCTATAAGTGTCACAAACAGCCCTAGAGTTCGTACTAGAATAACACCTTAAGACACAAATCAACCAAAACCCTAATGTCACCTAGATACTCCAATGTCACCTCAAGTATCCATGGGTATGATTATATGATATGCATCACACAATCTCAGATTCATCTATTCAACCAACACATAGAACCTCAAAGAGTGCCCCAAAGTTTCTACCAGAGAATCACGATGAAAACATGTGCCAACCCCTATGCATAGGTTCATGGGCGGAACCCGCAAGTTGATCACCAAAACATACATCAAGTGAATCACGTGGTATCCCATTGTCACCACAGATACGCACGACAAGACATACATCAAGTGTTCTCAAATCTTTAAAGACTCGATCCGATAAGATAACTTCAAAGGGGAAACTCAATCCATTACAAGAGAATAGAGGGGGGAAGAAACATCATAGGATCCAAATATAATAGCAAAGCTCACGATACATCAAGATCGTATCACCTCAAGAACACGAGAGAGAGAGAGAGAGAGAGAGATCAAACACATAGCTACCGGTACATACCCTCAGCCCCGAGGGAGAATGATGACCCACAAGTATAGGGGATCTATCGTAGTCCTTTCGATAAGTAAGAGTGTCGAACCCAACGAGGAGCAGAAGGAAATGATAAGCGGTTTTCAGCAAGGTATTCTCTGCAAGTACTGAAATAAGTGGTAACAGATAGTTTTGTGATGAGATAATATGTAACGAGCAACAAGTAACAAAAGTAAATAAAGTGCAGCAAGGTGGCCCAATCCTTTTTGTAGCAAAGGACAAGTCTGGACAAACTCTTGTATAAGGAAAAGCGCTCCCGAGGACACATGGGAATATCGTCAAGCTAGTTTTCATCACGCTCATATGATTCGCGTTCGGTACTTTGATAATTTGACATGTGGGTGGACCGGTGCTTGGGTGCTGTTCTTACTTGAACAAGCATCCCACTTATGATTAACCTCTATTGTAAGCATCCGCAACTACAACAAAAGTATTAAGGTAAACCTAACCATAGCATGAAACATATGGATCCAAATCAGCCCCTTACGAAGCAACGCATAAACTAGGGTTTAAGCTTCTGTCACTCTAGCAACCCATCATCTACTTATTACTTCCCAATGCCTTCCTCTAGGCCCAAATAATGGTGAAGTGTTATGTAGTCGACGTTCACATAACACCACTAGAGGCTAGACAACATACATCTCATGAAAATATCGAACGAATACCAAATTCACATGACTACTAATAGCAAGACTTCTCCCTTGTCCTCAGGAACAAACGTAACTACTCACAAAGCATATTCATGTTCATAATCAGAGGGGTAATAATATGCATAAAGGATCTGAACATATGATCTTCCACCAATTAAACCAACTAGCATCAACTACAAGGAGTAATTAACACTACTAGCAACCAACTAGCACCAATCTCGGACTTGGAGACAAGAATTGGATACAAGAGATGAACTAGGGTTTTGAGATGAGATGGTGCTGATGAAGATGTTGATGGAGATTGCCCGCTCCCGATCAGAGGAGCATTGGTGATGACGATGGCGATGATTTCCCCCTCCGGGAAGGAAGTTTCCCTGGCAGAACAGCTCTGCCGGAGCTCTAGATTGGATCCGCCAAGGTTCCGCCTGGTGGCGGCGGGGTTTCGTCCTGAAAGGTTGCTTCTTATTTTTTTCTCGACGAAAGACTTCATATAGGAGAAGATGGTCATCGAAGAACCACCATGGGGCCCATGAGGTTGGGGGCGCGCCCTAGGGGGGGGGGCGCCCCCCACCCTCGTGGAAAGGGTGTGGCCCCCCCGGTCTTCATCTTTGGCGAGGATTTTTCATTATTTATTATAAGGCATTCCGTGGAGTTTCAGGACTTTTGGAGTTGTGCAGAATAGGTCTCTAATATTTTCTCCTTTTCCAGCCCGGAATTCCAGCTGCCGGCATTCTCCCTCCTTATGTAAACCTTGTAAAATAAGAGAGAATAGCCATAAGTATTGTGACATAATGTGAAATAACAGCCCATAATGCAATAAATATCGATATAAAAGCATGATGCAAAATGGACGTATCAACTCCCCCAAGCTTAGACCTCGCTTGTCCTCAAGCGAAAGCCGATAACAATAAATATGTCCCCATGTTTAGAGGTAGAGGCGTCGATAAAAATAAAATACGAACATGAGGGCATCATGATTATTCTCATAATAGCAACATACATAGATATTGTCATATGATTACTTATGTTCAAGTGATGATCTATTCACAATGCAGAAGTATGAATCAGAAACCTTATTGAGAACCAACAAACTATAACCACAGTCATTGAAACAATTGCAATTTATCATAACATCAGAAAGAGTCTATGTCAGAGCTAAAAAGCAAGTCCACATACTCAACTATCATCTAGTCCTTCATAATTGCTAACACTCGCGCAATACTTGTGGTTACGGAGTTTTAATCGGACACAAAGAAAGATAGGGGCTTATAGTTTCGCCCCACAACCTTTTACCTCGAGGGTAATGTCAACAATAATAACTCATGCCCCCCTACATCCAATTAGATATGTATATCAGGTTCTTTCCAACATGCTGGGCTTGCCAAAGGGTAAAATGAAAAAGGGAGAGGTGAAGATCACCATGACACTTGCATAAGGTAGAAAATAATAATAAAAGATAGGCCCTTCGCAGAGGGAAGCAGAGGTTGCCATGCGCCTTTATGGTTGGATGCACAAAATCTTAATGCGAAAGAACGTCACTTTATATTGCCCCTTGTGATATGAACCTTTATTATGCAGTCCGTCGCTTTTATTACTTCCACGTCACAAGATCGTATAAAGCTTATTTCTCCCACACTAATCATACATATTTAGAGCAATTTTTATTGCTTTGCACCGATGACAACTTACTTGAAGGATCTTATTCAATCCATAGGTAGATATGGTGGACTCTTATGGCAAGACTGGTTTAAGGGTATTTGGAAGCACAAGTAGTATCTCTACTTGGTGCAATGAATTTGGCTATCCTGAGGGGAAAGGCAAGATCAACATGTAGATTATATCCATGTGATTATATCTCCTTGGTTGGTGAAGAGGGTGGAGGTGTTGTTGATGATGCAGGCTTGTCATCCATCTTCCAAGGCATAGGTTCACCATCATAGAAGGATGATCGAGTCTCCGGAATCCTCGAATCTGCAGCCAAACTCATTCTTTTGAATCTATATTCATACTCACAGTTTTGGTTTTGCAGGTCATAGATTTGGGCTTGGAGGTGCTCGATCTTCTCATGTAGCTTGAAGATGGCCTCCTCGGTGTTCTTGGCATCCGGCTTGTAGTTGTTAGTGAACTTTGCGAGCATCGTGTGGCTAGCGTTGATTCCACGCTCCACCATCCCCTGGCACTTGAAAACTTGTTGCTCCATTGTTTCGAGCCTCTTCTCCATGCTTCCGGTTCCCTTTGGTCCCTCAGCATCACGTATGTGCAGCAACCCATCACGCATCTCAATGGTTTGAGGGTGTCGCAGCACCTCCGCGAGGTAAGGGTGGATGACCTTCTCGAAGAACTTGTCCTTGGAAGCACTTGGGGACGTCATGATAATCTAGATATGTCAGAAAAACAGCTCGAAACAAGAACAGAGAAAAATTGTGTGATACGGGAGTCAAAACCTTCGGGGGAATATATAATGATTTTTTACCGACCAAAATACGTATCGTGCAAGAAAACGGAGTCCGGAAGGCACACGAGGAGCTCACGAGGTAGGGGGCGCGCCCTCCACCCTCGTGGGGCCCTCATGTCCTTCCCGGACTGCTACTTAATTTTCTATTTTTCTAAATATTCCAAAACGGAGAAATATTGCCATAAAAATTGTTTTGGAGTCGGTTTACTTACCGTACCACATACCTATTCCTTTTCGGAGTCTGAAACATTCCGGAAAGTGTCCCTTATGTATTCCTTCGGGGTTACGGTTTCAATAATATTGGTTTCAATATTTATGGGATTACCTGAGATATAATGTTTGATTCTTTGACCGTTTACCACCTTTGGATTTGTGCCTTTGAAGTTATTGATTTTTACGGCACCGGAACGATAGACCTCCTCGATAACATAGGGGCCTTCCCATTTAGAGAAAAGTTTCCCTGAAAAAAATCTTAAACGAGAGTTGTATAGCAATACATAATCACCTACATTAAACTCACACTTTTGTATCCTTTTGTCATGCCATCTTTTAACCTTTTCTTTAAACAACTTAGCATTTTCATAAGCTTGGGTTCTCCATTCATCAAGAGAGCTAATATCAAATAACCTCTTTTCACCGGCAAGTTTGAAATCATAGTTGAGCTCTTTAATATCCCAATATGCCTTATGTTCTAGTTCGAGAGGTAAGTGACATACTTTTCCATATACCATCTTATACGGAGACATACCCATAGGATTTTTATATGCAGTTCTATAGGCCCATAATGCATCATCTAGTTTCTTGGACCAATTCTTTCTAGACCTATTAACAGTCTTTTGCAAAATTAATTTGAGTTCTCTATTGTTCAATTCTACTTGACCACTAGACTGAGGGTGATAAGGAGATGCAATTCTATGATTAACATCATATTTAGCAAGCATTTTACGGAAAGCACCATGAATAAAATGTGAACCACCATCAGTCATTAAATATCTAGGGACTCCGAACCTTGGAAAGATAACTTCTTTAAGCATTTTAATAGAAGTGTTATGATCAGCACTACTAGTTGGAATAGCTTCTACCCACTTAGTAACGTAATCAACAGCAACTAAAATATGTGTATAACCATGAGAGGAAGGAAAAGGTCCCATATAATCAAAGCCCCAAACATCAAATGGTTCAATAACAAGTGAATAATTCATAGGCATTTCTTGACGTCTACTAATATTACCAATTCTTTGACATTCATCACAAGATAGGACAAACTTACGGGCATCCTTGAAGAGAGTAGGCCAATAAAAACCGGATTGCAATGCCTTATGTGCAGTTCTATCTCCCGTGTGGTGTCCTCCATAAGTTTCGGAGTGGCACTTGCGTAGGATATGTTCCTGTTCATGCTCAGGTGCACAACGTATAATAACACCATCTACTCCTTCTTTATAAAGATGTGGGTCATCCCAAAAGTAATGTCTCAAATCATAGAAGAACTTTTTCTTTTGTTGGTATGTGAAGCTAGGTGGTATAAATTTAGCAACTATGTAATTAGCATAATCAGCATACCAAGGGGTACTACGAGAAGTACTTATGACATTTAATTGTTCATCAGGAAAGCTATCATCAATAGGTAGTGGGTCATCAAGAACATTCTCTAACCTAGATAAGTTGTCTGCAATGGGGTTCTCAGCTCCTTTTCTATCAACAATATGGAAATCAAATTCTTGTAGCAAGAGAACCCATCTAATAAGTCTAGGTTTAGCATCTTTCTTCTCCATAAGATATTTAATAGCAGCATGATCAGTGTGGATAGTTACTTTAGAATCAACAATATAAGGTCTGAACTTATCACGAGCAAATACAACTGCTAAAAGTTCTTTTTCAGTAGTAGCATAATTTCTTTGAGCATTGTCTAGAGTCTTACTAGCATAATGGATAACATTTAACTTCTTATCAACTCTTTGCCCTAGAATAGCACCTACATCATAATCGCAAACATCACACATAATTTCAAAGGGTAAATTCCAATCAGGTGGCCGAACAATAGGTGCAGAGACTAATGCTTTCTTAAGTATTTCAAATGCTTCTACACAATCATCATCAAAGACAAATGGTATATCTTTTTGTAATAAATTAGTCAGAGGTCGAGAAATTTTTGAGAAGTCCTTAATGAACCTCCTATAAAATCCGGCATGACCAAGGAAACTTCTTATACCTTTGATGTCCTTGGGACATGGCATCTTTTCAATAGCATCAACCTTGGCTTTATCAACTTCAATACCTCTTTCAGAAACTTTATGCCCCAAGACAATACCTTCATTAACCATAAAGTGGCACTTTTCCCAATTCAAGACAAGATTAGTTTCTTCACATCTCTGCAAAACTCGATCAAGATTGCTCAAGCAATCATCAAAAGAAGATCCATAGACGCAAAAATCGTCCATGAAAACCTCACAAATCTTTTCACAAAAGTCAGAGAATATAGCCATCATGCATCTTTGAAAGGTAGCAGGTGCATTACATAAACCAAAAGGCATACGTCTATAAGCAAAAGTACCAAAAGGGCATGTAAAAGTAGTCTTTGATTGATCTTTAGCCGACACAGGTATTTGAGAGAAACCAGAATAACCATCTAGAAAGAAGTAATGTGTATGTTTGCATAATCTTTCTAGCATTTGATCGATAAAAGGTAAGGGGTAATGATCTTTCTTAGTAGCCTTATTTAATTTGCGGAAATCATTTACCATCCTATAACCTGTAATAATTCTTTGTGGAATCAATTCATCTTTATCATTAGGAACAACAGTAATACCTCCCTTCTTAGGGACACAATGAACATGACTTACCCACTGACTATCAGCAACAGGTGTAACATCCCAAATTTCCAATTTGGAATGTTATACATAGATCATCATGCATATCATATTTTCTTGCATCTTGGCCGATCCTAGAAATTTCACGCAACTCAAGGACCCTCGGAGAGAGTTGGAGATTTCGTTATTTTCATATTTGAGTTTTCTCAAATTCTGAAAAAGAGGATCATTTGATTTATTTATTTTATCTTCAATTATTTTCCGGTGTCAAAATATATGAGAGAGGGAATAATATGACTTTCCCAAATTTAGGAAAAATGAAGATTTAATAAATAGATCAATTTTGGTTTTGCCGGAGTGTATTTGCATTTTATTTGGATAGGGAAAAATGCGTGTTTTCGAAAATTGCATTTTAGGCCCGGAGTAAAGTTCATTTTGTTCGACTCATTTTTAGGAGTCGGGGGAAATTTACTTTAGAATTTTTGGAGTTCGTTTAGATTTTCTTTTCTGTGTTTTTCTGCGCGCGAAACCGATTAAAAAAAAGAGCCAGGCCAGCCGGGCGAAAGGCCCAGCCAGCCGGCCGCCTCCCCAGCCAGCGCGCCAGGCGCCAGGCGCAGCTAGCAGCCGCCGCCGCACCTAGGCCGAGTCCTGGAAGGACTCTAGGCCGGGTTAGCCCCTCCCTCTTTCCTTGTTTCTTTTTCTTTTCTTGTCCCCTACCCCAAGAAACCCCCTCCCCTCCCCAATATAAATACCCAAGCACCCCCCCCCTCTAAACATCAAATCAAAACCCCCCTCTCCACCACCCAAGCCGCGCCTCACCCCGCGCCTCTCACCCGCGCCGCGCCCTGCGTCACTCACCGCCGCCGCCGCCTTAGCCGCGCCGCCCCTCACCCGCGCCGCCGCCCTTGTGCATCGCCGCCGCCGCCCAACGCCGCCGTTCGCCGGAGCCCCTCGTCGGAACCTCGCCAAGGTTGCCCCGCGCCGCGTCTCTTTTTCTTCCTCGGTTCGATTTTTCTTATAAACCGTTCCGATTCTTTTCTTCTTTTCCGATTCGTTTTCTTTCTGGTTCTTTTCTAAACCGTTCCGGTTTCTAGATCGGTTTTTCGTTTCGGTCTTTTTCTCCGAAAACTCTAGATCGGTTTTCGTTCTTCTTTCGGACCGTTCATCTCAACGAACGTGATCACCGATTTTTCCCCGGTTAACGACGCCCGTTCATTTAATCGTTCTTCTTTTCTTTTCATCGGATTTATTCCGCGATCGTGATCTCAGATCCGATCTTCGTTCTAGTCTTTCTTTTCGCTCATTTATCGGAATCAGGTGATTCAAGTGCCTGGAGTTTCGTTTCGAAACCGCCGTTCCGTCTAATCAACTTGAACAAGTTTTTTCCACAATAAAATTTGACCTAGTTTCAACTTGCTAGAACCGAGTTGTTCTCTTTTGCCGTTTGTTTTCCGTTTCTTTGTTCGGTTCTTTCTTTCTCTGCAACCCGAGTTCTTAAGTTGAACTTTCTGGTTCGTTCTCTTGTTCGAGTTTTACCTGTGCATTAGATGAGTACTTATTGTGTGCTTGTTGTTTGTCTGCGATAGATCACCCGGAGTGCGCCGCTTGTTACTTCGAAACCCTAGGTCTCACGGATCATCAGCAAGGCAAGTAACACTTTGATCATACCTTTTCTACAACCCATGTTCTATTGCATTAGATAAATCCTCTCACATTGCATGATTAGGATCTAATTAAATTGTGGGATGGGAAGTAGATGAGGTAGTACCTATTACCTGTATTATTATGAAACCTTTGGGAGTTACTTCTACTTTGCTTATTTATGCCATGCTATGCTAGTAGACGTGGATTGGGTGAGTGAAATCCATGACAGATGTGAGTTGATAATTTTAATGGTTTATCTAAGGTGGCAACCTAACACACATCTGGGTGGATTGAGGCACGTGATGTCTATCAGGACTTGCCTGTTTTATTTTGGACCGCCACCCAGGCTCAAAGGGATCATAAGATCTTTCATGCTAGAAACTTCCGTGTGCAGCCACATGCTACTATGGGCTCTGGCATAGTTGACTAAGTTGTGCGAACTCTTACGGGGTGGACTAGCAGATGTAGGGGTTATAGGTGGTACAGTCTACCCCACATGTAAGGTGCTAGCGCTTCTGAAAGACTATGTCTCGGTCATCCGTTTCTCAAACACCTTGTAGTGCGAGAAAACAAACGGAGGCGATCGAGTCATGTGGGGAAAAGTGCGCAAACCTCTGCAGAGTGTACAAACTAATCATGATTAGCCGTGTCCCCGGTTATGGACAACTTGAGTATCTAGTACTTGAATATCATTGTGAATCTCAACATGTTACTTCTAATTAATGTTGTTGGGTTTTAATTACTTTTAATTGGGATTGAGAATGCTGTCAACCATTCTCAATGTTTCACAACCACCATGATAGTTAAATAAAATTTATTCCTTTGCAGTAGGGAAAAATTGGCTTTACGCAAAATTGTAACCATAGAGCTTTCCACCAGCCATATATGCATATAGAATAACTGTTTCATTCCATTACTCTCTGTGTGGTACATTGCCAGCATATTCCATGTGCTGACTCGTTTTCGGGCTGCAACTTTCATGTTGCAGACTTTTCAGATGACGAGTAAAGTGCTTTTAGGTCGTGGTCCTATACTCAGTGATGCCGTTGGAGTTGATGGACCCATTTATCTTTCGAGTCTTCCGCTGTTATCGGCACTAGATGGCCTTAAGCCATATTTATTGTAATAAGTTCTCTTTGAGACAACGATGTAATAAGTGTGTGATTGCCACTCTGCTATAAATCCTTCGATGTACTGTGTGGTGTCAGCATTACTGATCCAGGGATGACACCTAAGCACAGAGCACTTGATCCATTTGGGTCGGGTCGCTACAGAGAATGGTATCAGAGCACACACTGACTATAGGACACGACCACTAAGTTAAAGCCATAGAACACCACTCTCTTCTCATTTTATAACTCCTCATCTTTTCTACTCTTTTAGGATGACGAATGCGAAGATTAAGTACGCCCAACCGGATGAAGGCACACCTTTTGGATTTCACTTGAAGGAAGTCACCAAGTACCTGAACATTGGATTACCAAGCTTCACGGGAACCTTCAACGCCACTCTGCCTGAAGAGGAGCGCTGGAAGATTCAAGCTCACGTTCCGGGAAGGACATTCGTGCCAATCACGAAGCCCATAGATAGTGTTTTCAATGCACCAACCTGGAGTCTGGGAAGGAGCATGGCAGCTCAAATCACCATAGGACGCATTGGAGAAGTTTATTAGGAAGACCTTAAGGACACTATCTACCAGATTTGCGGACGCCGAGATGAACAATGGGAGTTAGTCAGCACCAAGAAGGATAGATCCATTGCATCTTTCATCCAGGAGTTAAACCAGCACATTCGACGCCACGAGAACCAGATGTGCAATGATATGATAGAGTTGAAGAATGCAAAGGCAAGGATCATTGAGCTAGAAGGAGAACTGAAGTCTACACGCAAGGACTACATGGACGAGATCGTAGCTCTAGCAAGACACAATGGCGATCTTAAGCAGGAGATTGAAGAACTCAAGAGGAAGTTAGCATTCACGGAGGAAGACGAGTACGTCGCATGTCTGGAGAACTACATCATCATCGAGGACACCGATTCGGATCCAAGTGAACCCGACTTTGAAGACGAAGCTGGAGCAGATATCATGGAGTCTTCCACCGGTTCAAATTTCTAGATGACCACCAGATAATAGTAGTATTCCCCCATGTAAACACAATAGTTCGAGCACTTTTGCGATAGTTAGACCGTTTGTAAGCCCTTGTTTGATTGAATGAAGTGATTTTGTGTGCATTTGCTCATGTGCATTGGGGTAGTGTTTTCCCTTTAGACCTCACTCTATTCTTAATTCTCGTCTCTTCTAAAACCCTTAGACCTAATAGTATTGGAATCTCAAGGATTAGGCATGGATTGGTTATCAAAGTATAAAGGGAATATTGAGTGTGCTAGTAAGTCAATTTTGCTTACCACACCAGAAGGAAGAAGGATCAAGTATGTATCCCGGCATATGCCAAACAGGACACAAGTAAACTGCCTAACAAGAGTTGTGCAAGAGGAAGTACCAGTGGTGAAGGATTTTCCTGATGTATTTCCTGAGGAATTACCAGGCATGCCAACGGATAGAGACATTGAGTTTTTGATTGAGCTTTTGCCAGGTACAGGCCCAATATCGAAGAGACCATATAGGATGCCAGCAAAGGATTTGGTGGAAATTAAGAATTAGATTAAGGAGTTATTGGATAAAGGTTACATTCGCCCAAGTTCTTCGCCTTGGGGATCACCCGTGCTTCTAGTGGAAAAGAAGGATGGATCATTAAGGATGGTTGTAGATTATCGGGGATTGAATGAAGTAACCATCAAGAACAAGTACCCACTGCCAATGATCAACGATCTGTTTGATCGGTTGCAAGGAGCTAAAGTGTTTTCCAAGATCGATTTGCGATCAGGGTACCATCAACTAAAGATTCGGGAGCAGGACATACCTAAGCCAGCATTCACCACAAGATATGGACTGTATGAATATACCGTTATGTCATTTGGATTGACTAACGCACCTGCCTATTTTATGAACCTGATGAACAAAGTGTTTATGGAGTTTTTGGATAAGTTCGTCGTAGTGTTCATTGATGACATCCTGGTTTATTCAAAGAATGAAGAGGAGCATAAGGAACATTTGCGTTTGGTTTTGGAGAAACTAAGGGAACACCAGTTATACGCCAAATTCAGCAAATGTGAGTTTTGGTTGAAGGAAGTTGGATTCCTCAGACATGTTATATCCGGAGAAGGTATAGCAGTTGACCCCACTAAGGTTGAGACCGTAACCGAATGGGAATCACCAACAACAGTTGGAGAGATCCGGAGTTTTCTTGGACTCGCAGGATACTGCCGGAGATCCATTGAGAACTTTTCAAAGATTGCAAAGCCTATGACTGAATTGTTGAAGAAGGATACCAAGTTCAAATGGACTGAGGAGTGTGAGGCTAGTTTCCAGGAGTTGAAGAAACGCTTGGTTACCTCACCAGTATTGATTTTGCCAGATCAGACCAAGAATTATGAGGTGTATTGCGACGCTTCACGTCGAGGACTTGGAGCAGTGCTTATGCAGGAAGGAAGAGTTGTTTCGTATGCTTCACGACAACTGAAGCCTCATGAGTTGAATTATGCCACGCATGATTTGGAGTTAGCAGCCGTAGTGCATGCATTGAAGACGTGGAGACATTTCCTCATTGGAAATCATTGTGAGTTGTACACGGATCACAAGAGTTTGAAGTACATTTTCACTTAGAAGGAGTTGAACCTCAGACAAAGGAGATGGTTGGAGCTCATCAAGGATTATGACATGAGATTGCATTACCATCCCGGAAAAGCTAATATAGTAGCTGACGCATTGAGCCGTAAGAGCCATGTCAATACTCTAATGATGGGGAAAATACCAAAGGAGTTAGCAGAAAACCTTCGTGAGCTATGTTTGGAAATAGTTCCGAGAGGCTATGTAGCAGCATTGGAGATTCAGTCAACATTGATGGATAAAATCAGAGAAGCTCAGAAATCTGACAAGGAGATTGCTGCTATAAAAGAGAGAATGAGCAAAGGAAAAGCAAAGGGATTTCGTGAGGATGAGCACGATACCTTATGGTTTGAGGACCGTGTTTATGTGCCAAATGACCCGGAGATCAAGAAGTTGATTTTGCAAGAGGCACATGATTCATCGTATTCGATTCACCCAGGGAATACCAAGATGTATTTGGATTTGAAGGAAACATTCTGGTGGACCGGAATGAAGAAGGATATTGCAGCATATGTAGCAGTTTGTGATGTATGTCAGAGAGTAAAGGCAGAGCATCAGAAGCCAGCAGGATTGTTACAACCATTGCCGATACCCGAATGGAAGTGGGATAAGATAGGCATGGATTTTATCACAGGACTACCCAGGACGAAAGCAGGCTATGACTCGATATGGGTAGTAGTTGATCGTTTGACGAAGGTAGCACATTTTATCCCAGTTAAGACCACTTACACCAGTGCTAAGTTGGCGAAGATCTACATGACTAGGATCATTTATTTGCATGGAGTTCCGAGGAGTATCGTATCAGATAGAGGAACCCAATTTACCTCAAAGTTTTGGAATCAGTTGCATGAAACTTTAGGAATCAGACTAGAGTTTAGCACAGCTTTTCATCCGCAGACAGATGGACAGACCGAGAGAGTCAATCAGATTTTGGAAGATATGATGAGAGCTTGTGCACTAGATTATGGATCTAGTTGGGACGATAACTTGCCGTATGCAGAGTTTTCTTATAACAAAGTTACCAAACCAGTTTGAAGATGGCACCTTTCGAAGCTTTATACGGAAGGAGGTGCAGGACACCGTTGTCATGGGACGAAGTTGGAGACCGTCAATTCTTTGGACCAGATTTGATTAAGGAGTCTGAACAGAAAGTTAAGTTGATTCGCGATAGGCTCAAGGTAGCCCAGTCCAGGCAGAAGAGCTACGCAGATTCTAAACGCAAGGAGACAGTTTACGAAACCGGAGACAGAGTTTATCTCCGAGTATCCCCACTTCGAGGAGTTAAGCGCTTTGGAGTTAAGGGAAAGTTAGCACCGCGTTTCGTTGGACCATATAAGATTTTGCAACACATGGGAGAAGTCGCCTATAAGTTGGAATTACCAGAGGGACTGTCAGGAGTTCATGATGTATTCCATGTTTCTCAGCTGAAGAAATGTCATGCCGAAATGGCGGAAGTACCGCTAAGAGATACAGTGCCACTCGAAGCGATTCAGTTGAAGGATGACTTCACGTATGAGGAGAAACCAGTCAAGATTCTCGATTTTGCCAGCAGAGTTACCCGCAGCAAGGTTATTAAGTTTTGCAAAGTTCAGTGGAACCACCACTCAGAGGATGAAGCCACCAGGGAAAGAGAAGAAGATTTGCTCAAAGACCACCCTCACCAATTTTCTAGCCAACCCGAATCTCGAGGGCGAGATTCATCTTAAGGGGGGTAGGTTTGTAACATCCCAAATTTTCAATTTGGAATGTTATGCATAGATCATCATGCATATCATATTTTCTTGCATTTTGGCCGATCCTAGGAATTTCACGCAACTCAAGGACCCTCGGAGAGAGTTGGAGATTTCGTTATTTTCATATATGAGTTTTCTCAAATTCTGAAAAAGAGGATCATTTGATTTATTTATTTTATCTTCAATTATTTTCCGGTGTCAAAATATATGAGAGAGGGAATAATATGACTTTCCCAAATTTAGGAAAAATGAAGATTTAATAAATAGATCAATTTTGGTTTTGCCGGAGTTTATTTGCATTTTATTTGGATAGGGAAAAATGTGTGTTTTCGAAAATTGCATTTTAGGCCCGGAGTAAAGTTTATTTTGTTCGACTCATTTTTAGGAGTCGGGGAAAATTTACTTTAGAATTTTTGGAGTTCGTTTAGATTTTCTTTTCTGTGTTTTTCTGTGCGCGAAACCGATTAAAAAAAAGAGCCAGGCGCCAGGCGCAGCTAGCAGCCGCCGCCGCCCCTAGGCCGAGTCCTGGAAGGACTCTAGGCCAGGTTAGCCCCTCCCTCTTTCCTTGTTTCTTTTTCTTTTCTTGTCCCCTACCCCAAGGAACCCCCTTCCCTCCCCAATATAAATACCCAAGCACCCCCCCTCTAAACATCAAATCAAAACCCCTCTCTCCACCACCCAAGCTGCGCCTCACCCCGTGCCTCTCACCCGCGCCGCGCCCTGCGTCACCCACCGCCGCCGCCGCCTTAGCCGCCGCCGCCTTAGCCGCGCCGCCCCTCACCCGCGCCGCTGCCCTTGTGCATCGCCGCCGCCGCCCAACGCCGCCGTTCGCGGGAGCCCCTCGCCGGAACCTCGCCAAGGTTGCCCCGCGCCGCGTTTCTTTTCTTCCTTGGTTCAGTTTTTCTTATAAACCGTTTCGATTCTTTTCTTCTTTTCCGGTTCGTTTTCTTTCCGGTTCTTTTCTAAACCGTTTTGGTTTCTAGATCGGTTTTTCGTTTCGGTCTTTTTCTCCGAAAACTCTAGATCGGTTTTCGTTCTTCTTTTGGACCGTTCGTCTCAACGAACGTGATCACCGATTTTTCCCTGGTTAACGACGCCCGTTCATTTAATCATTCTTCTTTTCTTTTCGTCGGATTTATTCCGCGATCGTGATCTCAGATCCGATCTTCGTTCTAGTCTTTCTTTTCGCTCGTTAATCGGAATCAGGTGATTCAAGCGCCTGGAGTTTCGTTTCGAAACCGTCGTTCCGTCTAATCAACTTGAACAAGTTTTTGCCACAATAAAATTTGACCTAGTTTCAACTTGCTAGAACCGAGTTGTTCTCTTTTGTCGTTTGTTTTCCGTTTCTTTGTTCGGTTCTTTCTTTCTCTGCAACCGGAGTTCTTAAGTTGAACTTTCTGGTTCGTTCTCTTGTTCGAGTTTTACCTGTGCATTAGATGAGTACTTATTGTGTGCTTGTTGTTTGTCTGCGATAGATCACCCGGATTGCGCCGCTTGTTACTTCGAAACCCTAGGTCTCACGGATCATCAGCAAGGCAAGTAACACTTTGATCATACCTTTTCTACAACCCATGTTTTATTGCATTAGATAAATCCTCTCACATTGCATGATTAGGATCTAATTAAATTGTGGGATGGGAAGTAGATGAGGTAGTACCTATTACCTGTATTATTATGAAACCTTTGGGAGTTACTTCTACGTTTGCTTATTTATGCCATGCTATGCTAGTAGACGTGGATTGGGTGAGTGAAATCCATGACAGATGTGAGTTGATAATTTTAATGGTTTATCTAAGGTGGCAACCTAACACACATCTGGGTGGATTGAGGCACCTGATGTCTATCAGGACTTGCCTGTTTTATTTTGGACCGCCACCCATGCTCAAAGGGATCATAAGATCTTTCATGCTAGAAACTTCCGTGTGCAGCCACATGCTACTATGGGCTCTGGCATAGTTGACTAAGTTACGCGAACTCTTACGGGGTGGACTAGCAGATGTAGGGGTTATAGGTGGTGCGGTCTACCCCACATGTAAGGTGCTAGCGCTTCTGAAAGACTATGTCTCGGTCATCCGTTTCTCAAACACCTTGTAGTGCGAGAAAACAAACGAAGGCAATCGAGTCATGTGGGGAAAAGTGTGCAAACCTCTGCAGAGTGTACAAACTAATCATGATTAGCCGTGTCCCCGGTTATGGACAACTTGAGTATCTAGTACTTGAATATCATTGTGAATCTCAACATGTTACTTCTAATTAATGTTGTTGGGTTTTAATTACTTTTAATTGGGATTGAGAATGCTGTCAACCATTCTCAATGTTTCACAACCACCATGATAGTTAAATAAAATTTATTCCTTTGCAGTAGGGAAAAATTGGCTTTACGCAAAACTGTAACCATAGAGCTTTCCACCAGCCATATATGCATATAGAATAACTGTTTCATTCCATTACTCTCTATGTGTTACATTGCCAGCATATTCCATGTGCTGACCCGTTTTCGGGCTGCAACTTTCATGTTGCAGACTTTTCAGACGACGAGTAAAGTGCTTTTAGGTCGTGGTCCTATACTCAGTGATGTCGTTGGAGTTGATGGACCCATTTATCTTCTGAGTCTTCCACTGTTATCGACACTAAATGGCCTTAAGCCATATTTATTGTAATAAGTTCTCTTTGAGACAACGATGTAATAAGTGTGTGATTGCCACTCTGCTATAAATCCTTCGATGTACTGTGTGGTGTCAGCATTACTGATCCAGGGATGACACCTGAGCACAGAGCACTTGATCCATTCGGGTCGGGTCGCTACAGAGAATGGTATCAGAGCACACGCTGACTGTAGGACACGACCACTAAGTTAAAGCCATAGAACACAACTCTCTTCTCATTTTCTAACTCCTCATCTTTTCTACTCTTTTAGGATGACGAACGCGAAGATTAAGTACGCCCAACCGGATGAAGGCACACCTTTTGGATTTCACTTGAAGGAAGTCACCAAGTACCTGAACATTGGATTACCAAGCTTCACGGGAACCTTCAACGCCACTCTGCCTGAAGAGGAGCGCTGGAAGATTCAAGCTCACGTTCCGGGAAGGACATTCGCGCCAATCACGAAGCCCATAGATAGTGTTTTCAATGCACCAACCTGGAGTCTGGGAAGGAGCATGGCAGCTCAAATCACCATAGGACGCATTGGAGAAGTTTATCAGGAAGACCTTAAGGACACTATCTACCAGATTTGCGGACGCCGAGATGAACAATGGGAGTTAGTCAGCACCAAGAAGGATAGATCCATTGCATCTTTCATCCAGGAGTTAAACCAGCACATTCGACGCCACGAGAACCAGATGTGCAATGATATGATAGAGTTGAAGAATGCAAAGGCAAGGATCATTGAGCTAGAAGGAGAACTGAAGTCTACACGCAAGGACTACATGGACGAGATCGTAGCTCTAGCAAGACACAATGGCGATCTTAAGCAGGAGATTGAAGAACTCAAGAGGAAGTTAGCATTCACGGAGGAAGACGAGTACGTCGCATGTCCGGCAACTACATCATCATGTTAGGATTCAGACGTTGTTGAGGATCACGAACTGGCTTGGCATCTGCTTCCAAATTTATTTTATGTTGACATAGAGTGGGACTAATGCCCTTAAGATCATCAAGAGTATATCTAATAGCAGCACGGTGCTTCTTCAGAGTTTTCAATAGTCTTTCTTCTTCATGCTCTGAAAGGTTAGCACTAATAATAACAGGATATATCTTCTTTTCATCAAGATAAGCATACTTAAGATTATCAGGAAACGGTTTAAGCTCAAACATGGGATCACCCTTAGGTGGAGGGGGATCCCCTAGGATTTCAACAGGCAAATTGTGTTTCAGAACTATTCCTGTTTAAAGAATACTTCATCTATTTCCCTTCTTTCATTCGTAAACATATCATTCTCATGGTCTAGCAAATATTGTTCTAAAGGATCACTATGAGGTACAGCAATAGAAGCAAGACCAATAATTTCATCCTTACTAGGCAATTCTTCTTCACGGTGTTGTTTACTAAATTTAGAGAAATTAAATTCATGAGTCATATCATCAAAGCCGACAGTAACAACATCCCTTGTGCAATCTATGGGAGCATTAACAGTATTCAAGAAGGGTCTACCAAATATAATGGGACAAAAACTATCTTTTGGGGAACCAAGAACAAGAAAATCAGTAGGATATTTAGTTTTCCCACACAAGACTTCAACATCTCTAACAATTCCCATTGGAGAAATAGTATCTCTATTAGCAAGTTTAATTGTGACATCAATATCTTCTAACTCAATAGGTGCAATGTCATGCATAATTTCGTTGTATAAGTCAATAGGTATTGCACTAGCACTAGCACCCATATCACATAAGCCATGATAACAATGATCTCCTATTTTAACAGAAATAACAGGCATGCCTACCACAGGTCTAGGTTTATCTGTATCACGGGGTTTAGCAATTCTAGCAGTTTCATTACAGAAGTAAATAACATGCCCATCTACATTATCAGACAAGAGATCTTTAACAGTAGCAATATTAGGTTCTACTTTAACTTGCTCAGGAGGTGTATATGTTTTAATATTGCTTTTACGAACCACAGTTGAAGCTTTAGCATGATCCTTTATCCTAACAGGGAAAGGTGGTTTCTCAACATAACAAGTAGGAACAAAAGGATCATTATAAGTGACAGTCTTTTCTTCAACTTTAATGGGTGCAGCTACTTTTACTTCTATGGGAGGATGATATTTAAACCACTTCTCCTTAGGGAGATCAATGTAAGTAGCAAAATATTCACAGAAAGAAGCTACTATCTCAGAATCAAGTCCATATTTAGTGCTAAACTTACGGAAAATATCGGTATCCATAAATTTTTTAACACAATCAAACTTAGGTGTCATACCTGACTCCTTACCTTTGTCGAGATCCCAATCTTCAGAGTTGCGTTTAATTCTATCCAATAAATCCCATCTAAATCCAATAGTCTTCATCATAAAAGAGCCAGCACAAGAAGTATCGAGCATGGTGCGATTATTTTCAGAAAGCCAAGCATAAAATTTTTGAATAATCATTTCTCTTAAGAGCTCATGATTGGGGCATGAATATAACATTGATTTAAGCCCCCCCCCCCAAGCTTGAGTGATGCTTTATCCTTCGCGAGGCCAAAAATTATATATATAATTGCGATCACGATGAACAAGATGCATAGGGTAATACTTTTGATGAAATTCCAATTTCAATCTTCTATAGTTCCATGATCTCGTATCATCACATAGCATATATCATATCAATGCGACTCCCTTCAAAGATAAAGGGAAGACCTTCTTCTTAGCAACATCATCGGGTATACCTGCAAGCTTAAATAATCCACAAACTTCATCCATATATATTAGGTGTTCATCAGGAAACAAGGCCTAGGGTTCATAATTTCACCAGTGCAAGTCCTCTCAACAATAATAACATAATTGGATCACATAACTATCCCTCAACATGCAACAAAGAGTCACTCCAAAGTCACTAATAGCAGAGAATGAACGAAGAGATTATGGTAGGGTACGAAACCACCTCAAAGTTATTCTTTCCAATCAATCCGTTGGGCTATTCCTATAAGTGTCACAAATAGCCCTAGAGTTCATACTAGAATAACACCTTAAGACACAATCAACCAAAACCCTAATGTCACCTAGATACTCCAATGTCACCTCAAGTATCCATGGGTATGATTATACGATATGCATCACACAATCTCAGATTCATCTATTCAACCAACACATAGAACCTCAAAGAGTGCCCCAAAGTTTCTACCGGAGAATCACGAAGAAAACATGTGCCAACCCCTATGCATAGGTTCATGGGCGGAACCCGCAAGTTGATCACCGAAACATACATCAAGTGAATCACGTGGTATCCCATTGTCACCATAGATACGCACGACAGGACATACATCAAGTGTTCTCAAATCTTTAAAGACTCGATCCGATAAGATAACTTCAAAGGGGAAACTCAATCCATTACAAGAGAATAGAGGGGGGAAGAAACATCATAGGATCCAAATATAATAGCAAAGCTCGCGATACATCAAGATCGTATCACCTCAAGAACACGAGAGAGAGAGAGAGAGAGAGAGATCAAACACATAGCTACTGGTACATGCCCTCAGCCCCGAGGGAGAATTATGACCCACAAGTATAGGGGATCTATCGTAGTCCTTTCGATAAGTAAGAGTGTCGAACCCAACGAGGAGCAGAAGGAAATGATAAGCGGTTTTTAGCAAGGTATTCTCTGCAAGTACTGAAATAAGTGGTAACAGATAGTTTTGTGATGAGATAATTTGTAATGAGCAACAAGTAACAAAAGTAAATAAAGTGCAGCAAGGTGGCCCAATCCTTTTTGTAGGAAAGGACAAGCCTGGACAAACTCTTATATAAGGAAAAGCGCTCCCGAGGACACATGGGAATATCGTCAAGCTAGTTTTCATAAGCTCATATGATTCGCGTTCGGTACTTTGATAATTTGACATGTGGGTGGACCGGTGCTTGGGTGCTGTTCTTACTTGAACAAGCATCCAACTTATAATTAACCTCTATTGCAAGCATCCGCAACTACAACAAAAGTATTAAGGTAAACCTAACCATAGCATGAAACATATGGATCCAAATCAGCCCCTTATGAAGCAACGCATAAACTAGGGTTTAAGCTTCTGTCACTCTAGCAACCCATCATCTACTTATTACTTCCCAATGCCTTCCTCTAGGCCCAAATAATGGTGAAGTGTTATGTAGTCGACGTTCACATAACACCACTAGAGGCTAGACAACATACATCTCATCAAAATATCGAACGAATACCAAATTCACATGACTACTAATAGCAAGACTTCTCCCTTGTCCTCGGGAACAAACGTAACTACTCACAAAGCATATTCATGTTCATAATCAGAGGGGTAATAATATGCATAAAGGATCTGAACATATGATCTTCCACCAATTAAACCAACTAGCATCAACTACAAGGAGTAATTAACACTACTAGCAACCTACTAGCACCAATCCCGGACTTGGAGATAAGAATTGGATATAATAGATGAACTAGGGTTTTGAGATGAGATGGTGCTGATGAAGATGTTGATGGAGATTGCCCTCTCCCGATCAGAGGAGCATTGGTGATGACGATGGCGATGATTTCCCCCTCCGGGAGGGAAGTTTCCCTGGCGGAACAGCTCTGCCGGAGCTCTAGATTGGATCCGCCAAGGTTCCGCCTCGTGGCGGCGGAGTTTCATCCCGAAAGGTTGCTTATTATTTTTTCTCTACGAAAGACTTCATATAGGAGAAGATGGTCATCAGAGAGCCACCAGGGGGCCCACGAGGTAGGGGGGCGCGCCCCCCACCCTCATGGAAAGGGTGTGGTCCCCCTGGTCTTCATCTTTGGTGAGGATTTTTCATTATTTATTATAAGGCATTCCGTGGAATTTCAGGACTTTTGGAGTTGTGCAGAACAGGTCTCTAATATTTGCTCCTTTTCCAGCCCAGAATTCCAGCTGTCGGCATTCTCCCTCCTTATGCAAACCTTGTAAAATAAGAGAGAATAGCCATAAGTATTGTGACATAATGTGAAATAACAGCCCATAATGCAATAAATATCGATATAAAAGCATGATGCAAAATGGACGTATCAGAGAACTACTCCCTCCTCGTCATGGAGAGCACCGGGATGATGAAGATGGCCATCGGAGAGGGATTCCCCCTCCGGCAGGGTGCCGGAACGGGTCTAGATTGGCTTTCCGTGGCTACAGAGGCTTCTGGCGGCGGAACTCCCGATCTATTGTGCTCCTCGATCGTTTTAGGGTATATGGAGATATATAGGCAGAAGAAGTACGTCAGGGGAGCCACGAGGGGCCCACGAGGGTGGAGGGCGCGCCCCTGCCTCGTGGCTTCCTCGTAGATTCCCTGACATGCACTCCAAGTCTTCTGGGCTTCTTCTAATCCAAAAATAAATTCCGTGAAGTTTCAGGTCAATTGGACTCCGTTTGGTTTTCCTTTTCTGCGATATTCTAAAACAAGGAAAAGATAGAAACTGGCACTGGGCTCTGGGTTAATAGGTTAGTCCCAAAAATAATATAAAAATGAATAATAAAGCCCATAAACATCCAAAACAGAGGATAATATAGCATGGAGCAATAAAAAATTATAGATACGTTGGAGACGTATCAGCATCCCCAAGCTTAATTCCTGCTCGTCCTCGGGTAGGTAAATGATAAAAACAGAATTTTTTATGCGGAGTGCTACTTGGCATAATTTCAGTGTAATTCTTCTTAATTGTGGCATGAATATTCAGCTCCAAAAGATTCAAGATAAAAGTTCATATTGACATAAAAATAATAATACTTCAAGCATACTAACTAAGCAATTATGTCTTCTCAAAATAACATGGCCAAAGAAAGTTCGTCCCTACAAAATCATATAGTTTAGTCATGCTCCATTTTCATCACACAAGAATGCTCTCCTCATGCACAACCCCGATGACAAGCCAAGCAATTGTTTCATACTTTAGTAATCTCAAACCTATAAACTTTCACGCAATATATGAGCGCGAGCCATGGACATAGCACTATGGGTGGAATAGAATATGATGATGGGGGTTATGTGGAGAAGACAAAAAAAGAGAAAGTCTCACATCAACGAGGCTAATCAATGGGCTATGGAGATGCCCATCGATTGATGTTAATGCAAGGAGTAGGAATTGCCATGCAACGGATGCACTAGAGCTATAAATGTATGAAAGCTCAACAAAAGAAACTAAGTGGGTGTGCATCCAACTTGCTTGCTCACGAAGACCTAGGGCACTTGAGGAGGCCCATTGTTGGAATATACAAGCCAAGTTCTATAATGAAAATTCCCACTAGTATATGAAAGTGACAAAACAAGAGACTCTCTATCATAAAGATCATGGTGCTACTTTGAAGCACAAGTGTGGAAAAAGGATAGTAGCATTGTCCCTTTTATTATTTTTTTTATTTTTTTTGCCTTTCTTTTTTTCTTTTTTTATTTGGCATTTTTTTGTTGGCCTTTCTTTTTTTATTTGGCCTTTCTCTTTTTTGGGACAATGCTCTATTAATGATGATCATCACACTTCTATTTATTTACAACTCAAAGATTACAACTTGATACTAGAACAAGATATGACTCTATATGAATGCCTACGGCGGTGTACCGGGATTGCAATGAATCAAGAGCGACATGTATGAAAAATTATGAACGGTGGCTTTGCCACAAATACGATGTCAACTACATGATCATGCAAAGCAATATGACAATGATGATGCGTGTCATAATAAACTGAATGATGGAAAGTTGCATCGCAATATATCTCGGAATGGCTATGGAAATGCCATAATAGGTAGGTATGGTGGCTGTTTTGAGGAAGATATAAGGAGGTTTATGTGTGAAAGAGTGTATCATATCACGGGGTTTGGATGCATCGGCGAAGTTTTCACCAACTCTCAATGTGAGAAAGGGCAATGCACAGTACCGAAGAGGCTAGCAATGATGGAAGGGTGAGAGTGCGTATAATCCATGGACTCAACATTAGTCATAAAGAACTCACATACTTATTGCAAAGATCTACAAGTCATCAAAAACCTCGGCACTATGCGCATGCTCCTAGGAGGATAGATTGGTAGGAAAAGACCATCGCTCATCCCCGACCGCCACTCATAAGGAGGACAATCAAATAACACCTCATGTTTCAAATTTGTTACATAACGTTTACCATACGTGCATGCTACGGGACTTGCAAACTTCAACACAAGCATTTCTCAATTTCACAACTACTCAACTAGCATGACTTTGATATTATTACCTCCATATCTCAAAACAATCATCAAGTATCAAACTTCTCTTAGTATTCAGAACACTCATAAGATTTTTTTACTAATCTTGAACACCTAGCATATTAGGATTATTTAAGAAAATTACCATGCTATTTGATACTCTCAAAATAATCTAAGTGAAGCATGAGAGTTCATCTATTTCTATATAATAAAACCACCACCGTGCTCTAAAAGGATATAAGTGAAGCACTAGAGCAAATAACAAACTACTCCGAAAGATATAAGTAAAGATCAATGAGTAGTCAAATAATTATGCAACTATGTGAAGACTCTCTAACATTTAATAATTTCAGATCTTGGTATTTTATTCAAACAGCAAGCAAAAAATAAGTAAGTAAAATGACGCTCCAAGCAAAACACATATCATGTGGCGAATAAAAATATAGCTCCAAGTAAAGTTACCGATGAATGAAGACGAAAGAGGGGATGCCTTCCAGGGCATCCCCAAGCTTAGGCTTTTGGTTGTACTTGAATATTACCTTGGGGTGCCTTGGGCATCCCCAAGCTTAGGCTCTTGCCACTCCTTATTCCATAGTCCACCGAATCTTTACCCAAAACTTGAAAACTTCACAACACAAAACTTAAAGTAGAAAACTCGTAAGCTCCGTTAGCGAAAGAAAACAAAACACTACTTAAAGGTACTGTAATGAACTCATTCTTTATTTATATTCGTGTTAAACCTACTGTATTCCAACTTATCTATGGTTCATACCCTCCGATACTACTCATAGATTCATCAAAATAAGTAAACAACACATAGAAAACAGAATCTGTCAAAAACAGAACAGTCTGTAGTAATCTGGATCAAACGTATACTTCTGAAACTCATAAAATTCTCAAATACATTTCTGGACGTGAGGAATTTATCTCTTAATTATCTGCAAAAATAATTAACTAAATAGCACTCTCCAAATAAAAATGGCAGCAATTCTCGTGAGCGCTAAAGTTTCTATTTTTTTACAGCATGATCAACAAGACCTTCCCCAAGTCTTCCCAAAGGTTCTACTTGGCACAAACACTAATCAAAAGCATAAAACCACATCTAAACATAGGCTAGATGAATTATTTATTACTAAACAGGAGCAAAAAGCATGGAATAAAAATAAAATTGGGTTGCCTCCCAATAAGCGCTATCGTTTGACGCCCCTAGCTAGGCATGACGATTTCAATGATGCTCACATAAAAGATAAGAATTGTAACATAAAGAGAGCATCATGAAGAATATGACTAGCACATTTAAGTCTAACACACTTCCTATGCATAGGGATTTTGTGAAAAAAACAACTTATGGGAACAATAATCAACTAGCATAGGAAGGCAAAGCAAGCATAACTTTGAAACTTTAAGCACATAGGGAGGAAACTTGATATTATTGCAATTCCTACAAGTATATATTCCTCCATCATAATAATTTTCAGTAGCATCATGAATGAATTCAACAATATAACCAGCACCTAAAGCATTCTTTTCATGATCTACATGCATAGAAATTTTATTACTCTCCACACAAGCAAAATTCTTCTCATGAATAATAGTGGGAGTAAACTCAACAAAATAATTATCATGTGAGGCATAATCCAATTGAAAGCTAAAATCATGATTACAATTTTCATGGATATCATTATTCTTTATAGCATACAAGTCATCACAATAATCATCATAGACAATAACTTTGTTCTCATAATCAATTGAAACCTCTCCCGGAATAGTGGATTCATCACAAAATAAAGTCATTACCTCTCCAAATCCACTTTCATGAATATAATCATCATAAATAGGAGGCATGCTTTCATCATAATAAATTTGCTCATCAAAACTTGGGGGACAAAAAATATCATCTTCATCAAACATAGCTTCCCCAAGTTTGTGGCTTTGCATATCATTAGCATCATGGATATTCAAGGAATTCATACTATTGCAATCATGCTCATCATTCAAATATTTAGTGCCAAACATTCTAATGCATTCTTCTTCTGGCACTTGAGCACAATTATCGGAATCCTTATTCTCACGAAATACATTAAAAAGATGAAGCATATGAGGCATCCTTAATTCCATTTTTTGTAGTTCTCTTTTAAACTAGTGATAAAACAACAAACTAAAAGACTCGGTTGCAAGATCTAAAGATATACCTTCAAGCACTCACCTCCCCGGCAACGGCGCCAGAAAAGAGCTTGATGTCTACTACACAACCTTCTTCTTGTAGACGTTGTTGGGCCTCCAAGTGCAGAGGTTTGTAGGACAGTAGCAAATTTCCCTCAAGTGGATGACCTAAGGTTTATCAATCCGTAGGAGGCGTAGGATGAAGATGGTCCCTCTCAAGCAACCCTGCAACCAAATTACAAAGAGTCTCTTGTGTCCCCAACACACCCAATACAATGGTAAATTGTATAGGTGCACTAGTTCGGCGAAGAGATGGAGATACAAGTGCAATATGGATGGTAGATATAGGTTTTTGTAATATGAAAATATAAAAACAGCAAGGTAACTAATGATAAAAGTGAGCGTAAACGGTATTGCAATGCGTTGAAACAGGGCCTAGGGTTCATACTTTCACTAGTGCAAGTCCTCTCAACAATAATAACATAATTGGATCACATAACTATCCCTCAACATGCAACAAAGAGTCACTCCAAAGTCACTAATAGCGGAGAGCGAACGAAGAGATTATGGTAGGGTACGAAACCACCTCAAAGTTATTCTTTCCAATCAATCCGTTGGGCTATTCCTATAAGTATCACAAACAACCCTAGAGTTCGTACTAGAATAACACCTTAAGACACAAATCAACCAAAACCCTAATGTCACCTAGATACTCCAATCTCACCTCAAGTATCCAGGGATATGATTATACGATATGCATCACACAATCTTAGATTCATCTATTCAACCAACATATAGAACCTCAAAGAGTGCCCCAAAGTTTCTACCAGAGAATCATGACGAAAACATGTGCCAACCCCTATGCATAGGTTCATGGGCGGAACCCGCAAGTTGATCACCAAAACATACATCAAGTGAATCACATGGTATCCCATTGTCACCACAGATACGCACGGCAAGACATACATCAAGTGTTCTCAAATCTTTAAAGACTCGATCCGATAAGATAACTTCAAAGGGGAAACTCAATCCATTACAAGAGAATAGAGGGGGGAAGAAACATCATAGGATCCAAATATAATAGCAAAGCTCGCGATACATCAAGATCGTATCACCTCAAGAACACGAGAGAGAGAGAGAGAGAGAGAGATCAAACACATAGCTACTGGTACATACCCTTAGCCCCGAGGGAGAACTACTCCCTCCTCGTCATGGAGAGCACCGGGATGATGAAGATGGCCACCGGAGAGGAATTCCCCCTCCGACAGGGTGCCAGAACGGGTCTAGATTGGTTTTCGGTGGCTACGGACGCTTCTGGCGGCGGAACTCCCGATCTATTGTGCTCCTCGATCGTTTTAGGGTATATGGAGATATATAGGCGGAAGAAGTACGCCAGGGGAGCCACAAGGGGCCCACGAGGGTGGAGGGCGCGCCCAAGGGGGTGGGCGCGCCCCCTGCCTCGTGGCTTCCTCGTAGATCCCCTGACGTGCACTCCAAGTCTTCTGGGCTTCTTCTGATCCAAAAATAAGTTCCGTGAAGTTTTAGGTCAATTGGACTCCGTTTGGTTTTCCTTTTTTGTGATATTCTAAAACAAGGAATAAACAAAAACTGGCACTGGGCTCTGGGTTAATAGGTTAGTCCCAAAAATAATATAGAAGTGAATAATAAAGCCCATAAACATCCAAAACAGAGGATAATATAGCATGGAGCAATCAAAAATTATAGATACGTTGGAGACGTATCAGGGTCCTCCCAATTCGGCTTCCCCCTTTCCTATTCCTATTCAGAGTAGGAAGGTAAGAGGGGGAAGGGGGAATCCTATTCCTTTTTTCCTTACCTTCTTCCCCTTTCCTTCTCCAATTTGGCCAACCCATATGGGGAGTGCACCAGCCCCTTTGTGGCTAGTGTGTTTTCCCTCTTGACCAATAAGGCCCATATCTTTTGCCGGGGGTGCCCGGAACCCCTTCCGGTGATCCGATAAGTATCCGGTGCATCCTGAAACACTTCCGGTGTCCGAATACCATTGTCCTATATATCAATCTTTACCACTCGACCATTTGAGACTCCTTGTCATGTCCGTGATCTCATCCAGGACTCTGAACAACATTCGGTCATCAAATCACATAACTCATATAATACAAAACTGTCATCGAACATTAAGCGTGCGGACCCTACGGGTTCAAGAACTATGTAGACATGACCGAGACACCTCTCCGGTCAATAACCAATAGCAGAACCTGGATGCTCATATTGGTTCCTACATATTCTACAAAGATCTTTATCGGTCGTACCGTAATGACAACATAAGTTATTCCCTTTGTCATCAGTATGTTACTTGCCCGAGATTCGATCGTTGGTATCTTCATACCTAGTTCAATATTGTTACCGACAAGTCTCTTTACTCGTTCCATAATGTATCATCCCGCAACTAACTCATTAGTCACATTGCTTGCAAGGCTTATTATGATGTGCATTACCGAGAGGGCCTAGAGATACCTCTCCGATACTCGGAGTGGCAAATCCTAATCTCGATCTATGCCAACCCAACAAACACCTTCGGAGATGCCTGTAGAGCATCTTTATAATCACCCAATTACATTGTGACGTTTGATAGCACACAAGGTATTCCTCCGGTATCCGGGAGTTGCATAATCTCATAGTCGAAGGAATATGTATTTGACATGAAGAAAGCAATAGCAATAAAACTGAACGATCAACATGCTAAGCTAACGGATGGGTCTTGTCCATCACATCACTCTCCTAATGATGTGATCCCATTCATCAAATGACAACACATGTCTATGGTTAGGAAACTCAACCATATTTGATTAACGAGCTAGTCTTGTAGAGGCTTACTAAGGACACGGTGTTTTGTCTATGTATCCACACAGGTATCAAGTTTACGGTTAATACAATTCTAGCATGGATAATAAACATTTATCATGATATAAGGAAATATAAAATAACAACTTTATTATTTCCTCTAGGGCATATTTCCTTCAGGGCCTAGCTATGGAGGAACGTCTGAATCGACCGTTTTTGTGAGCCAGGCTCGCTCAGCCACGTGTGGCGAGAGCCTGCGTGCCTGGGGAAGCGCGGGAGACGAAGCGATGACTCATAACCCCCATGCCCCTCCTGTCACCCCCTCGTCAGTTCACACCCACTCCCTCTCTCTCACCTCACCGCCCGTTCGGTTTCCCCGATGGCCACATGATACATCAACACTTTTCCTCTTGTTTTGGACTCTAATTTGCATGATTTGAATCAAACTAACCCAGGCTGACGCTGGTTTCAGCAGAACTACCATGATGTTGTTTTTGTGCAGAAATAAAAGTTCTCGGATTGAAACGAAACTTTGCGAGGAATTTTTATATGAATATAGATGATTTCTGGAGCCAAGAACCACCGAAGGGGGGCACCTGGGTGGGCACAACTCACCAGGGTGCGCCCCTCCAGGTGCGCCCAGGTGGGTTGTCCCCACCTGGTGGCCCCGCAGATCCTGAAATGACACTATAAAATCACATATTTCCAGAAAAAATCAGGGAAGAAGAATTATCATGTTTCACGAGATGGAGCCGCCGTCACCTCATGTTCTTCACCGGGAGGCCAGATCTGGAGTCCGTTTGGGGCTCCGGAGAGGGGGATCTTCGATCTTCGTCATCACCAACCCTCCTCCGTCACCAATTCCATGATGCTCTCCACCGGGAGTGAGTAATTCCTTCGTAGGCTTGTTGGTCGGTGAGGAGTTGGATGAGATTCATCATGTAATCGAGTTAGTTTTGTTCGGGCTTATCCCTAGTATCCATCATGTTCTGAGATTGATGTTGCTATGACTTTGCCATGCTTAATGCTTGTCACTTTGGGCCCGGGTGCCATGATTTCAGATCTGAACCGTTATGTTATCACCATTATATCCATGTTCTATATACGTTCTTGCAAGTTATAGTCACCTACTACGTGTTATGATCCGGCAACCCCGAAATGACAATAGTCGGGACACTTCCCGGTGATGACTGTAGTTTGA
Organism: Triticum aestivum; assembly: GCF_018294505.1. Taxonomy (NCBI): domain Eukaryota; kingdom Viridiplantae; phylum Streptophyta; class Magnoliopsida; order Poales; family Poaceae; genus Triticum; species Triticum aestivum. The sequence continues at coordinate 594,482,766 of NC_057803.1, read as the reverse complement.
GGTGTTCATGTATTCACCGTGTGTTAATGCTTTGTTCCAGTTCTCTATTAAAAGGAGATCTTAATATCCCTTAGTTTCCAATAGGACCCCGCTGCCACGGGAGGGTAGGACAAAAGATTTCATGCAAGTTCTTTCCATAAGCACGTATGGCTATTTACGGAATACATGCCTACATTATATTTATGAACTGGAGCTAGTGTCGTATCATCCTAGTTTGTAACTGTCACATGATGAATATCATCCAACAAATCACCGATCCAATGCCTATGATTTTCCTACATATTGATCCTGCTAAGTTACTACTACTATTGTTATTATTGTCACTGCTACAAAACTATTGCTATCACTGTTACCGTTACTATTGTTGTTGCTACTACTATCAAAATTATCATACTAATTTTGCTATTGATCACTTTGTTGCAGATAATTAATCTCCAGGTGTGGTTAAATTGACAACTCAGCTGCTAATACTTACAAATATTCTTTGGCTCCCATTGTGTCGAATCTATAAATTTGGGTTGAGTACTCTACCCACGAAAACTGTCGCGATCCCCTATACTTGTGGGTTATCACCACGCAGCCATCTCGCCATGCCCCACCCATTCCGGTCATCGCCGGTAGCAATCCCATCGAAGAGAGGTGGATTGCCGACCTCTCCGCAGCCGAAGTAGATCTGGCGACGGCACTGTGAGCTCCCTCCCCTTTCTGCACCATGCCGCCGCCCCAGGCCAATGCAGCACCGACGTTGGTCGCTCTGGCTTCGCCACCGAAGCCGGTGGACCTCTCCTTCGGCTAAAACCACCCATCGACGCCGTCCTTTGCAGGGCCCTCTTATGGGGTTATTTTTACCCCCATACGGGGGTTTTCTCCTCTGCGTCCGGTGCAAGGGGAGGGGAGCTCCAGGACGCCGACGTCATCTTCGAGCCGGCGTAGGACGAGGAGCACTGTCGCGGCCCTCGAAATGGTCGGGTCCTCTTCATCAGCGGCGACAACACCCCTCTTCCTGTCCGGCTTTTCACCATGGCCGATGTATGCCACACCGGCAACCCCCGCTATAAGCTCTCAAATCTCTCTTTGCTTCGTACTTAGGGTTGTTAAGGTAGTTCTAAGTGTGTTAGATTCGATTGTGGCCCGTACATTGGACCCGATTCGATCCAATTCAAACCGATTTGACCGGATTCGATCAGAATCTATTGTTTTGGGGATGAACCAGAGTGTATGCATACTTTGTTCATCCCACATGGCTAGATTGTTCATAGTGCAATGTTAGTTTGCATAATTTTAGCACCATATTGTTACTTTTTACTACCAAATTATTAGTTTGTAGTGGCACATTGTTACTTTGTACTGCCACATCGTTAGTTCTTAGTGTTGTTACTAGTGTATATGATACTGTTCTTGCTACTATTGTTAGTTCTCAGTGCTCCTCTTGCTCTTGTTGCTAGGGTACGTGAGTGCATGTGGCATGCAAGTGGGACATACCTGAATGCCAAAAATAATAGGTGCAAGTAGGACATGTGAGTGGTGCCTTGATCTGATCAGTGTTAGCACTGATAACTGTAAGCATTGATCAGAGTAGCACTGATCATGTGTTAATAGTGATCATTGTAAGATGTGTTTAGTGAGCATAGATGATGCCTACTTGTTAGTTTTGATCATATGTCATATGTTGCTAACTGATGTCCATCTTGCTGACAATATAATGAAGACGGAGTGGGACAGAGCCGGCGATGGTGCGCAGGTCGTCGCAGGCGCGGAGGGGGCAGAGGACCTCATCCCCACCATCCAGTGGTTGAAGAGGGTGGTGCTCCCTGGCAGGGTGGACTACATGAGGATGCCGTTGAGCGCTGGCAGGTGGCTGAGGACCGGCCACGAGGAGGGTGCACGGGAACCTATCAGGTTCTACGTGCAGACCAGTGACGAGGAAGACATCGCCATGCTCATCACCCCACGTAAATTCAGGCCGGTGATGAAGCAATGACCGGTCAGCGGCGACCTTGTAGTCTTCAAGCTCTCCAACAAGTGGCCGGTGATGAAGCAATGGCCGGTCAACGTCGTCAGCCTCTATGCCAACAAGTGGTGAGAGTTCTGGGTCCAGGTGCAGATGTTCAAGGGGCACATAGTGTTGTGGCGTGGCTGGGAGTACTTCTGCTGCTGACACAAGATCATCCCCGGTGACCTTGTAGTCGTCAAGCTCTCCGGCATGGGGCTGAAGGTGCAGATCTTCAACGCCAACAACTCCAACATCTGCATGGTCCGGTGCTCTAGGCACAGATGCGTTGGCGACATCACTCAGGCCCTCTAGTTCGGCTGTCAAGTCTGAAACTCTGAACCGAAGTAGTTTAGGTTATGTTTGAACTTGTCTTTTGCTGTGAACATGTCCATATTTTGCCCAGGGAGCAGCACCCTAGGGTCCAGCAGGGGCATGGGATGCCCCCCTCTTTAAACTTATGTCTAGTACTGTTATTATCCTACTTATGCCTAGCTTAGCTACCTATTTTCATGTTTTGTGCACTGTTCTTCATGTTCTTCTGCTGTTGTTCTTGTGTTGATCATCCCCTCTATGTTGTGTGTTGTCAAATGGGTGGTAAGTCCACCACATTTAAAAGGGATGAGCAGATCAAGTACTTGCACACAACCAAACAACTGTGCTTTGCATCTGCTCACACCCCAAGCACAAGTACAGGCAACCAAACAACATGCACCCACCCAGGCCTTGATGCAATGTAGGCAACCAATCAACATGCAAATGTTGGTTTTTTGCTTGCATATGCTCAGCCAGGCCCTACTGGGACAAGTATGCAAAGTGGCAAAAAACGATGCAGGTAACTAAACGCATCCCAAATACTTTGTGTCTAGCGGGCATCAACAATAGGATTGCTACAATGTACGTGAGATGCTAGATCAAGCAAGCTTAATTACTACTCTAGGGACTAAGGAGCAATGCATAGACACACACAATTGAATGGCGGTCTATGGTTTTAATAAAAAATATACGGTAATGTTCCTTGGCGAACATTCACTGGGAAAAAGTTGCCACTTTCGAACGATTTTAAAGGTATTTTTAGTTATGTGCGGGTGACAGTTTTATCAAAGCGGCATGCCATTTTTTCTCGAAAGATGGTAATTTTGGGTCTTTAACCCAGAAAATGTCATGTCGTTCTAAAAAAACTGTCACCCACTCAATTAAAAATGCCATGAAAACATTCGCAAATGCCATATTTTCCGGCGAACGTTCGTCAGAAAAGAGGGTCCAAAATATAATGACTATATGCAATCATTCAACATATTAATTTTCTGGGTAGGCGTATGTGCCCGTGGCGTCTTTGACGAGACCAGCAACGACACAGAGTTGACCAACAGCGGTGGCATATAAACGCACGAAACAGAAGCATCTATCTATCCACATCCATCTATATCCGCATGACAAAATAAAAAGTCAGCTCCGTTATTTTCTCAGAAAACAGGGTTGTTTATGATTTTGCCACAAGTCACAGAAGCTTACTATAGCGCTATCACGAACAGTTCAAACATATACACAAGTCCAAATAGCTTATCTATGTATCCGCTGCTTATATTTCTCATTATGCTGTCATCCATCGTCCAAATTTTTTTAGAGATCGAGGGTCTAAAGTGACTGCAGAACTAACAAGACAGAACTTGTCCTTTGCATAGCGCAATCACGACGTCATTTTGAGCTAAGACAGAACTGACACTATCCTAGTAGTACAACATATATAGCGCAAAGTCAAAACAGGGTTAGTAGGAGTGGTACTAGCATTATATAACCACTATAATATAATTATAACGGAAGCCGCAGCCGGCCGACACGAACAGCTCAACCGCACGGTGCTGTGCACCCATCGAGCCTAGATTAGCTTAATCGTCTCACAAATTCCTTGAGCATATCGTCGTACCCGCATCCGTCCCAAACTATACGGAGATGCTTCATTTTTCTCTTTTTTATGGCATGAGATGTGCCTGATGTTGATTTGATGCACGGCTTGCCGCAAATGCCCTAGAGACCACTGAGAAAAATATAGTAAATCAATCAATCGATACTTGTACAAAGTCAGCTGCTAAGATTCGATCGAGCCATCAAGGGCAGTTAGTTACCCACGTCATGCGGAAGCAGCATGATTAGAGTCGGCCGGGTGTACTGGTGTGCCTGTGGGATGTACTCTACTAGCCGTGTACTTCAATTGTACTCAGGGTGTACTTCAAAAGTTGCTTTCAAGTTCGACGCTTGGAGGTAAGTAGTGAGCATTGTAAAGTTTGTACAATAATAAAACCATTATCAGCTGCTGGCACCATGCGAGGGAAAAAACAAAAATGCTAGACTTACGCGCAAATTCTTATATACTGAGCTTACGTGCCGACTTGTCCTATTCTTATTTGTCAAATTTTTATGTACGGTGTGTCCCGGCGGGATGGTTTCTTGACTTCCTGTAGGTGTAGCATTGCTCGAAAAAAAAAGATATGCTCTGTTTGCTAGATGATTGTAACAAGCTAAAGGAGACTGATCTTAGTTCTATGTGTGCAAAATGCCACTGTTGTTGCTCCCGAGCTCATGTGGATTCTGAATTTTCGATTCTTGTGTTTGTGTTCTGGGGTCTGTTTAGTGTTTATTGACTATGAGCCCACTGCCCACGTGAGTCCATTATCGACGCCTCGTTAAGAGGCGCTATGCTTTCCTTTTAGATTCAACAGGTTGCTAAGCGCGTGGTTCCATTAATGAAATTGACTGTCGTGTCTCCTTCACAACAACAACAGCAGCAAAAGCTTACAAGTAGAGTTAAATGGTCCGTATATTAACAGCGAAATCTACCACTTTTGTAAGGCTGAGGAGAAGAAGCAACAAATGTACTTAACTGTTTGGTTGCGACGTTGCTATCTTTCCATTCATTGCCTTGAAAGTTGAGGAATAGTGATCAAAGAAGCATTGGAGATGGAACGGACAAAAATTTAGTAGTTATATAACTAGAATTTTCACGAGAGGGTGGCTAACTCGGTTCTCTAACGCTGCCATGTTCCTGCTTCCCTTCTTCAAGTTCTCATAGGAGAGCGCAAATGTTTATACTTTTACTAGTCCAAATATTTTTCAAGATCCGGCTATTTAAGTCGGACGGCGAGGCAACCCTAGCCCCGCTGCCATTTCCCTCCTCTCCCTCTTCCAGTTCAATCCAAGATCGTCCTCTACCATGGTCCGGCAGAAGATTATCATATAATATGTTGATGTGATATCCTGCAAACGCACATGGTTTAGTTGTAGCCTTTTCGAAGTAAGAGTATAGATCCCATATGGACCACAGGAATTTAGCGTTGCTTCTTGTTGTGAATTATGGATTTGTGCTCTACTAGCCGTGTACTTCAATTGTACTCAGGGTGTACTTCAAAAGTTGCTTTCAAGTTCGACGCTTGGAGGTAAGTAGTGAGCATTGTAAAGTTTGTACAATAATAAAACCATTATCAGCTGCTGGCACCATGCGAGGGAAAAAACAAAAATGCTAGACTTACGCGCAAATTCTTATATACTGAGCTTACGTGCCGACTTGTCCTATTCTTATTTGTCAAATTTTTATGTACGGTGTGTCCCGGCGGGATGGTTTCTTGACTTCCTGTAGGTGTAGCATTGCTCGAAAAAAAAAGATATGCTCTGTTTGCTAGATGATTGTAACAAGCTAAAGGAGACTGATCTTAGTTCTATGTGTGCAAAATGCCACTGTTGTTGCTCCCGAGCTCATGTGGATTCTGAATTTTCGATTCTTGTGTTTGTGTTCTGGGGTCTGTTTAGTGTTTATTGACTATGAGCCCACTGCCCACGTGAGTCCATTATCGACGCCTCGTTAAGAGGCGCTATGCTTTCCTTTTAGATTCAACAGGTTGCTAAGCGCGTGGTTCCATTAATGAAATTGACTGTCGTGTCTCCTTCACAACAACAACAGCAGCAAAAGCTTACAAGTAGAGTTAAATGGTCCGTATATTAACAGCGAAATCTACCACTTTTGTAAGGCTGAGGAGAAGAAGCAACAAATGTACTTAACTGTTTGGTTGCGACGTTGCTATCTTTCCATTCATTGCCTTGAAAGTTGAGGAATAGTGATCAAAGAAGCATTGGAGATGGAACGGACAAAAATTTAGTAGTTATATAACTAGAATTTTCACGAGAGGGTGGCTAACTCGGTTCTCTAACGCTGCCATGTTCCTGCTTCCCTTCTTCAAGTTCTCATAGGAGAGCGCAAATGTTTATACTTTTACTAGTCCAAATATTTTTCAAGATCCGGCTATTTAAGTCGGACGGCGAGGCAACCCTAGCCCCGCTGCCATTTCCCTCCTCTCCCTCTTCCAGTTCAATCCAAGATCGTCCTCTACCATGGTCCGGCAGAAGATTATCATATAATATGTTGATGTGATATCCTGCAAACGCACATGGTTTAGTTGTAGCCTTTTCGAAGTAAGAGTATAGATCCCATATGGACCACAGGAATTTAGCGTTGCTTCTTGTTGTGAATTATGGATTTGTGCTCTACTAGCCGTGTACTTCAATTGTACTCAGGGTGTACTTCAAAAGTTGCTTTCAAGTTCGACGCTTGGAGGTAAGTAGTGAGCATTGTAAAGTTTGTACAATAATAAAACCATTATCAGCTGCTGGCACCATGCGAGGGAAAAAACAAAAATGCTAGACTTACGCGCAAATTCTTATGTACTGAGCTTACGTGCCGACTTGTCCTATTCTTATTTGTCAAATTTTTATGTACGGTGTGTCCCGGCGGGATGGTTTCGTGACTTCCTGTAGGTGTAGCATTGCTCGAAAAAAAAAGATATGCTCTGTTTGCTAGATGATTGTAACAAGCTAAAGGAGACTGATCTTAGTTCTATGTGTGCAAAATGCCACTGTTGTTGCTCCCGAGCTCATGTGGATTCTGAATTTTCGATTCTTGTGTTTGTGTTCTGGGGTCTGTTTAGTGTTTATTGACTATGAGCCCACTGCCCACGTGAGTCCATTATCGACGCCTCGTTAAGAGGCGCTATGCTTTCCTTTTAGATTCAACAGGTTGCTAAGCGCGTGGTTCCATTAATGAAATTGACTGTCGTGTCTCCTTCACAACAACAACAGCAGCAAAAGCTTACAAGTAGAGTTAAATGGTCAGTATATTAACAGCGAAATCTACCACTTTTGTAAGGCTGAGGAGAAGAAGCAACAAATGTACTTAACTGTTTGGTTGCGACGTTGCTATCTTTCCATTCATTGCCTTGAAAGTTGAGGAATAGTGATCAAAGAAGCATTGGAGATGGAACGGACAAAAATTTAGTAGTTATATAACTAGAATTTTCACGAGAGGGTGGCTAACTCGGTTCTCTAACGCTGCCATGTTCCTGCTTCCCTTCTTCAAGTTCTCATAGGAGAGCGCAAATGTTTATACTTTTACTAGTCCAAATATTTTTCAAGATCCGGCTATTTAAGTCGGACGGCGAGGCAACCCTAGCCCCGCTGCCATTTCCCTCCTCTCCCTCTTCCAGTTCAATCCAAGATCGTCCTCTACCATGGTCCGGCAGAAGATTATCATATAATATGTTGATGTGATATCCTGCAAACGCACATGGTTTAGTTGTAGCCTTTTCGAAGTAAGAGTATAGATCCCATATGGACCACAGGAATTTAGCGTTGCTTCTTGTTGTGAATTATGGATTTGTGCTCTACTAGCCGTGTACTTCAATTGTACTCAGGGTGTACTTCAAAAGTTGCTTTCAAGTTCGACGCTTGGAGGTAAGTAGTGAGCATTGTAAAGTTTGTACAATAATAAAACCATTATCAGCTGCTGGCACCATGCGAGGGAAAAAACAAAAATGCTAGACTTACGCGCAAATTCTTATGTACTGAGCTTACGTGCCGACTTGTCCTATTCTTATTTGTCAAATTTTTATGTACGGTGTGTCCCGGCGGGATGGTTTCGTGACTTCCTGTAGGTGTAGCATTGCTCGAAAAAAAAAGATATGCTCTGTTTGCTAGATGATTGTAACAAGCTAAAGGAGACTGATCTTAGTTCTATGTGTGCAAAATGCCACTGTTGTTGCTCCCGAGCTCATGTGGATTCTGAATTTTCGATTCTTGTGTTTGTGTTCTGGGGTCTGTTTAGTGTTTATTGACTATGAGCCCACTGCCCACGTGAGTCCATTATCGACGCCTCGTTAAGAGGCGCTATGCTTTCCTTTTAGATTCAACAGGTTGCTAAGCGCGTGGTTCCATTAATGAAATTGACTGTCGTGTCTCCTTCACAACAACAACAGCAGCAAAAGCTTACAAGTAGAGTTAAATGGTCAGTATATTAACAGCGAAATCTACCACTTTTGTAAGGCTGAGGAGAAGAAGCAACAAATGTACTTAACTGTTTGGTTGCGACGTTGCTATCTTTCCATTCATTGCCTTGAAAGTTGAGGAATAGTGATCAAAGAAGCATTGGAGATGGAACGGACAAAAATTTAGTAGTTATATAACTAGAATTTTCACGAGAGGGTGGCTAACTCGGTTCTCTAACGCTGCCATGTTCCTGCTTCCCTTCTTCAAGTTCTCATAGGAGAGCGCAAATGTTTATACTTTTACTAGTCCAAATATTTTTCAAGATCTGGCTATTTAAGTCGGACGGCGAGGCAACCCTAGCCCCGCTGCCATTTCCCTCCTCTCCCTCTTCCAGTTCAATCCAAGATCGTCCTCTACCATGGTCCGGCAGAAGATTATCATATAATATGTTGATGTGATATCCTGCAAACGCACATGGTTTAGTTGTAGCCTTTTCGAAGTAAGAGTATAGATCCCATATGGACCACAGGAATTTAGCGTTGCTTCTTGTTGTGAATTATGGATTTGTGCATGCAAGTGATTGTAGACTACAAACAAAGTGGGGCCGGAAGTAAATAGTGATTTTGATGTAGAGCGATCTGAAAGTAAATAACATATAAGTAAATAGAAAACAACAACACTGAGTAACAAGTGGAAATCATAGAGGGTTAAGGTGTCCTCAGGGTGTCTGGAATCCCCATTGGTATGTTTCTAGCGCAACTTATGCATCTACATAATATGATCCGGATACTTGAGCCACTCTTGATGATTATGCTGGGCGGAGCCGGGTACAGTACACATTCTAGTCTGGGTAGACTTCGTGCCACACACGCCATCACCATAGTCTCCCACCTGCAGGTTATGACCAAGGTAATTAAGAGTTACCCCATGGACGCGGCCTCTCTAAGGGTTCTTCATAAACCCCCTATCAATTGCAAAGGCTTTTTATTGTCACCTTGAATTACCTTCACATCCGAATCTCTACAACGACAATGATACACTTCGTGGCCTTTCGGCGATAATGCTGAGTAGGGCCCCTTCACATCATCCATGAAGTTTATTAAACTAAGCATTCAACAGAGGATCTCATATCCAATATAACGTTTCAGCTTCTATACATACCAAGGTTCATCCATATCCCCAAGAATCAGGGTCTACTCACACATGGAGACAACAAACATCATAAGGATGGTGATGGAAAACGTGAATGAATCACACACGTAACAACTAGGGTTCCTGATGTTACAGTGAGATGGATGTGGATGATGATGGCAGTGGTGATGATGTTGTAGCCCCCTTGTGCTCGGTGGTGAAGATGGCGTTCTCCTCCTTGCCAGTTCCTCCTCCGGATGATCTCCAGAGGCTAGGATCCTACCTTCTGGACAAGTTTCTGGTGTCTCTGCGCGTCTGATCCCTGATCCGATTTAATACGGTGGAAGTAGTGGACAAGGCAGCGGCACATGAGTATCATACAACCGCCCATATGAGCGGGCATGCTTGTATGGAGCGTCGTCTTTTGCTCCGGAGGCTCCGCAACAACTCCTCCTTTGGCTGCTTTTCACCATTCTTTTATGGTAGATGATTATCACATTAAATACATGATTTCACTACCATTTTTAGAGATTCCTTTCCTAAATTATTATTTGCTCCAAAAGATGATACACGGAATACCGACAAAAAGAGGTGCGCGAACGCGATAAAACTCCACAAAGCCTACCATGAAGGCACAAAATAAGTATTGAAATCCTCACGTAAATTGGACACATCATCACACTTGAGCACCGAACGGAGATCCAAGCCAAGATGCTCGCCTCGAAGGAGGCACACAACGCCTGCGAGCTTGCGGTGATGGAGGAGGAGGAGCGGGTGCCAAAAGAGGACGTGCCAAAGGAGAAGCTGCCAGAGGAGGAGGAGGAGGACACTGCCATGGAGGATACGCGGACGAGGTGCCGGGCATGGAGGTCACCGATGTCTTTGGCATGGCAGAGGTGGATTTTGAGACGTGTTGGTTTGCCACAAAGGCGACCGCAGTGTTCGAGGCAGAGCAAGCCGCCATCCTTGACTCGATTCGGTCCAACCGGGAGATGGCGGCCAATCAACACCGTATCTACCTCGTGGACGTGAGGCTGGAGTAGCTGTTCGCAGACCTCTAGGATGATGACAAGGAAGATAAGCCGGAGATGCTGCCCGCCGCCAATGATCACGAGGCCAGTCCATCCGGCACGGGAGTCATCTACATCTCCAACAATGAGTAGAAGTACATTAGTTTCTTTCAAATGTAGATCGTTTGATCTAGTACGTAGATGAATTCCACATGACATGCATGGTGTAGTATGGAAATATGGGTTTACATTTGAGGATTGTGCTTGCAACGTCGTCGATGAAATGAGGGGTTACTTGCTCCTGTCTGTGGATGTGCTCGAATACGTCTGCGGACATATGAGGTCGGATTGAGGGTTGTGATTATAGATGCTGCGTGAATATCAGGTGATACCGTATGCTCCCATGACACCAATTTAAAAAAAAATCAAATTTAGATGTTTCAGAAATTTTAAAAAAAGAAGAAGTGGATGTTCACAACACATGTGTCTACAATCTGTAAAAAAAATCAGATCAAAGTTCAAAGTCAAATTACATGTGTAGAAAAAAAGATAAATTCAGCATAATAGTGTCAATAAAGACAAAAAGCATGAATAGTGTCATAACCTACATTATTGACATCCAGTTTTGTCTTTTTTGTTTCTCTCTGTGTACTTTGTATTTCGGTCTGAATTTTTTAAGGTTTGTACACATATGCGTTGTCAACGCTCACATCTTTTTGGAATATTTTAAACCTTTTAATTAATATTTTCAAATTGGTATCATGGGAGTATACACGTGATGGTATCACCCGATATTCTCTCTGAAGATGCTTTTAGGGCATCTACAATGGTTGATAAGATAATATTATCTTAAGTCTTTCATGTAATTTACAGATGACAAAAAAACATATCTACAAAGGGTCATCTCTCAGTGTTATTTCAATAACTAGCTATTCGTAAAAATATGGTGAGACATATTATGCAAAAAGATTATCTTTTGTCTTCTTTTAAATATGAGAAGACAAACTTTTTTTTTAATTTTTTTTCTTTCATCTCATCATTTATCCTACGTGGCATTTTTAAAATAGAACCATTGTACATGCTCTAAGGTAACCCACGTACACCGCGCGGGCTAGTTGGAAGGATCACTCTGGTCTCCAGCTTCCATCAACTCCAAACTCTATATAATCCCGCCATCTACACATCCTCAAACCACACTACTCATCATCATCGGCAATCAGTGCTAGTAAAGCAGTTAGCCGTACGACAAGTACAACCAGCTCCACACCAAAAGTAAAGAGGAGACGCACGGCGGGATCGAGCAATGCCGTCGTCGCAAGCCCTAGCGCTCGTCTCGCTCTCGCTCGCTCTCCTGCTCTGCTGCACCTCCCCCCTCCTCGCCCATGCCCAGACACCGGCGACCGACCCGGCGGCCGACGTCTGCGCCGCCCTGGCGACGGACGACGCCTGCCACAACGTCCCCAAGGCGCTGCGCCTCAAGCTCATCGGCATCCCGACCATCCTCGTCTCCAGCGTCATCGGCGTCTGCCTGCCGCTCTTCGCCAAGTCGGTGCCGGCGCTCCAGCCCGACCGCAACCTCTTCTACGTCGTCAAGGCCTTCGCGTCCGGGGTCATCCTCTCCACCGGCTACATGCACGTGCTCCCGGACTCGTTTGACAACCTCAACTCGCCATGCCTCCCCGAGAAGCCCTGGAGGCAGTTCCCCTTCACCACCTTCGTCGCCATGCTCGCCGCCGTCTTCACGCTCATGGTCGACTCCCTCATGCTCACCTTCTACAACCGCAAGAAGACGGGCCAGGATGCCGGGGCTCCCAGCAGCGCCGCCGTCGCCAACCTCGAGAGCCCGGAGCCGGAAGCACACTGGCACACCCACGGTCACGGCCACGGGACGGCGTTGGCCAAGCCCGACGACGCCGAGGCCGGCCAGATGCAGCTCCGCCGGAACCGCGTCGTCGTTCAGGTATATAATCTTGTGTGTTGCACTCGCACAATTAATTCCCGCTTGCACACCGTCGTTCAGATGGTTTTCAACTCAACCATGGATCCATGCATGGCCGCCAATCAAATCTCTCAAGGACCGGCTCCGTACGCCCGTGCTGTACTTTTTCTTAGTTTTTACGCCATAGGTGCCGGCCGATCGACTCCAAATGTCGAGGCCTACGCGCCTCGTTGACTTCATCTCACATGGAATATTAAATATGTAGATCATCTCCGTGATTGCATCAGTACTTAAGATTGTTTTCGTCTCAGTGCCGTACTTGGTTGTCGCGGCTAGCTAGAGATCGACAACGAACTGAATCAAACATAGTGGCTAATCCTCCATTTGTCTAGCTACCTAATAGTTTATATATGATGTGAACATCCAGATAAGTTTTAATTAGCTCAACTAAGTTACATGCATGCATCATGTTTGACTTTAGTTTGCCAAAAACAATCAAGCTTACCAAGCATGACCACGCAAATCTGACCTTCTACTTCCTGAATGGCTACTAACTGAGGCTTCATGCATGTAGCTACCTCCTTAGGCTGGCCATAGTGGGGGTAACATAACTAGTATCATATAATTAGGACTCGCAAACATGCTTACGTGGCAGGAAATTAAAGAAGAGAGAGAGGTTCATAGTAACATAGGTAGATATGGTAACATAATAAATGTTATGCTACTATGCGTCATGCATGGCAATAAATGAGACCACCTATGATACTACTTTATTATAGTATGCACTATGGATGTAGTATCATACACTAGTATCATATGCATGATACTAGTATATGTTACTCCCCACTATGACAGCCTTATATTAGTTATTAAGCAAATACAATGACTTAGTCCTGGTTTCTCTAAAATTATTGTGAATTGTGACTTTCTGCGTAGGGGAATCCTTTTATTCAAGAGTAGGCATGTACTCTACTGTAATGTGAAGACAACTAGTACTCAGAAAGTCACAATTCACAATAAAAATGAAACAAAATCTTGAAAAGTACAGTCAGCACTTTAAGCTTTCTTTCCGAAACAAAATCATGCACAGAGCAGAAATTGCCACTGCATCCGTTTCAAAAAGAAGAAGTTTTCTAGTTCTTGTTATTCAATATTGACGTATAAATGCATAGCCCGTCTTTCTCCATCAGCTTAAGCTTTTAGATGAACTGGTTGGTGCGTGCAGTTTTAAATGATATTGAAGTCAAGAGGTCTTGAGTTTAAGACACGACTGACATATAAATGCATAGTCCACCTTCAAAGCTAGAGCTTTTGGATGAATTAGCTAGTGCTGCAGTTCTACACTCAAGTTTCTATGGATGCTTGATTAATTTTGTGCATATATGTGCAGGTTCTGGAGATGGGCATCGTGGTGCACTCGGTGGTGATCGGGCTGGGCATGGGGGCGTCGCAGAGCGTGTGCACCATCCGGCCGCTGGTGGCCGCCATGTGCTTCCACCAGATGTTCGAGGGGATGGGGCTCGGCGGCTGCATCCTCCAGGCGGAATACGGCACCAAGATGAAGGCCGGGCTGGTCTTCTTCTTCTCCACTACCACGCCGTTCGGGATCGCGCTTGGGCTGGCGCTCACCAAAGTGTACCAGGACAACAGCCCCACCGCGCTCATCGTCGTCGGCCTGCTCAACGCCGCCTCCGCGGGCCTCCTGCATTACATGGCGCTTGTCGAGCTTCTCGCCGCCGACTTCATGGGGCCCAAGCTGCAGGGCAGCGTCAAGCTCCAGCTCATCTGCCTCACCGCCGTCCTCCTCGGCGCCGGCGGCATGGCCGTCATGTCCAAATGGGCGTGAGTTAGCGCGCCCGCGCGGGAACGTGCCTACTCGTCCAGCCTCGTCGATCGCGCTACATTATCATGTGCATGTGTGTTGCATCGCGTGTGTTTGCTCCCTAGTTCATAGAGTAGTAATTAAGCTTGCTTGATCGATCGCTCTCAGCTAGCATCTCTCCTATCTCTGTAAAGAAATATAAAAACGTTTAGATCACTAAAAACGTTCTCATATTTCTTTGATGGAGTACGTTGTAGCAATCTTAATGTTGATGTCCACCGGACACCTGTTATAGTACTACTATGTGTGTACAATGCCATTGCTTTTCTGGTAATGTTAACTGGGCTGTCGTGTCAAATTATGTTCCTTGTCTTTTTTTCTTTCTTTAATGAAAGGGTAGTGCATATTAACTGCTGGCTATCTTTTTGAAAAGCTGGATACCTGGCCACACAGTTATTTTTTTTAATTTTAGATAAAAATAACTCATGGTCCCATCAAGACCGTACACAACCAGAGTATCAGGATATTTATCCTCATCCCATCTAGCCCGGTCCTCATGAAAATTTGAAACATGAGTATTTGTTAGAATACAACTTGTAATAGGATTATGACTCCTACTCGGTTTATAATAAGACTAGGTAGGTGCGGCTTAGCTCTTATATATACTTCTTGTACCGGCAAAATATTTTATTTTTTCGAAAAGGAGGTATACCCCCGGCCTCTGCATCTCACCGGCAAAATATTGCATCAACAATTATTCAGTACAATTCTACATGGTATCAGACTTTCGATCCTAGGGAATGGCTAACCCGCCAGCCCCACCACCGCTGCCGCCACCCGGCTACTTCAGGCGGGGCGCCACCATCGTCGCCGCGGCCACGGCCTCCTCCGCCTACCTCTACTCTAGCTCTACCTCCACCAATACCCCCTTCCATCTCCTTCACCGACACCATCTCCGGTATTAGCCCCTACATCCCCGTAACCCTAGACCTTGCTGCTCACAACTACATCCCCGTAATTCTAACAAGTGGGATCATGAGCAATGTTCGATTTGAGAATGCGGTTGTTGATCTGGAGGAAAAGATTCGATGTTGTGGTCAGGGAATTGTGTGCATGAAACTCAAGATACGCCATGAGTCAATTAAGCGATCTGGAGAAGCGTGCACCGATTTTCGGGGTGATCGATTGGGAGAGGCAATTTCGGCAGATTTGATCGGATGGTGCTTCTCGGCCATCTGAAAACGGTGTCATACGCGTAAGCGTGGAGCAGCAGGAGATCAAGCAGCGCAAGGAAGCATGCGACCCAGGGCATGATCTATGATGGCATATGGATACATATACACCATGAGGAAAGGTAACATGAGACATCTACAGATGCCCCATGAGAAAAAGGAAACATGAGGCATCTGTAATAGAAAATAAAGACTCTAATACATATGCATCTCTACTCTTCACTCAAACATTTTCAGCTTTTTACACCAGACCATATTTTTTCTCCCCAAACACCCGCCTCCTGCAGAGGATCCCGCTTTCCCCATCCAAACCTAATTTTTTTGACATCCGGTCCTACATGACATGTGAGGAATCACACTGAGACTATGCATTTGTCATGCCCTCAGTGGCGAGGGGCAGGCTAACAGCAGGGGATCTGACGAGCCAGCGGCGGCGGGAGCG
Organism: Triticum aestivum; assembly: GCF_018294505.1. Classification (NCBI taxonomy): domain Eukaryota; kingdom Viridiplantae; phylum Streptophyta; class Magnoliopsida; order Poales; family Poaceae; genus Triticum; species Triticum aestivum. The sequence goes on along the minus strand of NC_057803.1, from coordinate 594,466,891 downwards.
TGCAGCGGCACAGCAGCGGTGGCCACCGCGTGCAGCAGTAGCGGGCAGCAGCAGCGGCCACAAGCAACTGCACAATGACGGCGCAACCAAGGCCGGAGCAGCCACGACCGGTCCCACCACGCTGGCATACGCAAGAACTTGATTGCTTTTCTAAAAAAACTAACAGGACCGATTGCTTTTCTTAAGTTACAGGGACTTGATTGCGTATTGTCTGCGTAGATATTCCGCGTTGACATGACATGTGGGTCCAACCGGTCAGTTTTGTGCTTATTTGCGGCTTAGTTTCGAATCAGTGTGATTTGTTACTCACATGGCACATAAGTGGTGATCTTTTGTGATTTTTGGCAAAAACGATAATTTTGAAGTGCCCTAGCCACAAATGTGATAGTTTTGAGCAATTTACTCGTCAAAATTGGATATAAGAAGTGTTGCATAATGACATGTGGAGCACGTTTGAAATTTTTTCCGTCCTTTACGGGCATTTGTACTAGTTCAATAATAAAGAAACAAAGAAAAGGAACATAATTTGACACAACAGTTCAGTTGACATGACCAGAAAACCATGACATTTTTACCCATAATAGTAGAACAGTACATCGTGTCCTGTGGACATCAACATTAGGATTGATCGAATGTAGTAAGTGATGCTAGCAGAGGAGATCGATCAAGCAAAACTTAATTACTTCTCTAGGGAGCAATGCATAGGCTCATAGACACAAGATACATTATCCTAAAAAAAGACACAAGATACACGTACATCAACATAAAGTAAAGTGGGGTGCGGGATCGACGCAGTCATGCCCATTTGGCCATGACGGACATGCCGCCGACGCCCAGGAGGACGGCGGTGAGGCAGATGAACTGGAGCCCCCTGCAGCTTGGGCCCCATGAAGTCGGTAGCGAGGAGCTCCACCAACGCCATGTAGTGCAGCAGCCCCGCGGAGACGGCGTTGAGCAGGCCAACCACGATGAGTGCGGTGGGGCTGTTGTCCTGGTACACCTTGGTGAGCGCCAGCCCCAGCGCGATCCCGAACGGCGTCGTGGTGGAGAAGAAGAAGACTAGCCCGGCCTTCATCTTGGTGCCATACTCCGCCTGGAGGATGCAGCCGCCGAGGCCCATCCCCTCGAACATCTGGTGGAAGCACATGGCCGCCACCAGCGGCCGGAGTGTGCACACGCTCTGCGACGCGCCCATGCCCAGCCCGATCACCACCGAGTGTACCACGATGCCCATCTCCAGAACCTGCATTACGCGTAGAAATTAATCAAGCGTCCATGCACGCTCCCTGGAAATAACTATAAGTAGACGTGGCAAGAAGATACAGTTTAAACTTTTTTTGAGGGGAAATTTCTGCTATGTGCCTCACTACGTAGAAATTTCCCCTCACTACGTAGAAATTTCTAATAATTCTTAAGTAGTGATAAAATTATGCACAGAGATGATATAGATATCACGGCAGATAATCAGAGCGGCTGCTCACTCGATGCTAGGCAATGGGAGGACACCCAATTTTGGGAGGATAGGTGGCTGAATGGGCAGAGGATTGAGGAGCTTGTGCCGACCTTATACGCTCACGTTAAAACTAGGGTAAGATCAACCCGCGCGCTCGGTCGCTCAGGCTATGAAGATGCTGCATGGGCAAGGGACGTGGGACCGGAAGTAACAACGCCCATGCTAAATGAATACCTGACACTATGGATGCGGACTATGAGGGTGGAGCTCGACCATGCATAGCAGGATACCGTTGTTTGGTCATGGGAGACGAACGGCTGCTTCTCGACGAAGTTTGCGTATGTTGCCAAGTTCTGGGGCAGGAAAGTTTTTTTTTTTGAAACGAAGGCAAAAGATTTGCCTCTTTAATTAAATAAGGGAGAGAATAGTTTAGAGTTTTTTACAACGCACTCACAAATGCGGCATGTCAATTACTCGGACACTATGATGTTCCCTAGTTTTTTTGCGCCGGCGGTCACTCATAGTTTTGCATTTTCTAGAATGTTGGAAAGAAGAATCGTCGGCGGTGCGCTTTTGTGGCGGAAAACGCGGGCGTTTCTCTCATTCCAAATTACCCAAGAAACGAGCATGGTGAGGAAGGCCATTGCGTCTCGGTTAGGAATATTATTGTCGGTTCTTTTTTGCCACCACGCGTTGACAGTTTCATCCAAGTGCCACTCGGAGGTGTCCATGGGGCAGGGAAGTTATCCCAACGGCAGAGTTCACCTAAATGTCTAAGGCTCCACTTCAATGCTGCTTCTTCACTTGGCTCGTATTCAAAATAGATGTTGAACTTCCGACCGGCTAGTGCGGCGTGGATTGGACCATCAGGAGTGATGCCCCTTGTGTAGCCAGGAAGAAGAGAGCATCAACCACCTGCTGCTCCATTGTGTGCTTGCACGCGAGATTTGGACTGCGATCCTCCATTCTTTGGGCAAACCAGAGTGGTTGCCGGCAACGGGTGAGAGCCTCTCGGACTGGTGCAGAGATAAGGGAGGCAACTATAGCACCATGTAGGTGCAGAGTTTGGTATCTCAGGGTGTAGGAGTTTATTCACCTGATGCAAAGATGTTAGGCAAAAATGTAGCGACGGTGCTTTGGAGCGGTCTTTTGTTGTAGCATCCTGTAGGTGCAGTCGAAGTGCCTCAAGATATAGGAGTAGTTTTTTTCATGATGCATATGTTAGGCATCGAAAAAAGTTAAGTCTATATGAAACTTGATTTGTATGCTGTGACTCCATCCTAGTCAGGCAGCGGACAGTTCAAAAGGAATACAAGTGCACTATCCATCCTAGTCATGTTTTTTTAGGCGTTTCATCCTAGTCATGTGGGAGATATAGAAGCATCGCAACGCCGTAGTCTTCGTGCCATCAAAGAACTATGTAATCCTTAGGAACGGCAAGGAGGGTCGAACATGAAAGCAAGTGGGACTGATGAAAGACGAGCTGAACAACTTCTTTCGAGAAGTGGAAGGGTGGGCTACATTGGCGAGTTAGTTGGTAGACTAGCGTGGGCGTTGTGTTGGTGTTCATTTACTTGTAACACTAACATAGTTGGTAGACTAGCGTGGGCGTTGTGTTAGTGTTCATTTACTTGTAACATGAGGGTGCTTGGATCCAAGAGACTATTTTTAGTCTGACTAAAAATAGTCTCTTTTAGAGGCTAAAGTTCCAAGCATCCCTGACTAAAGAGAAGCTAGGACTAGTCTTGAGGCTAAAAATTTTTAGTCATAGGAAACCTACTAAAATATGTATTAGCCCTCTCTCTCATCATTTAATGCCTCTCTAACACATGCGAGTTCTGGATTGGAGGGTTTGGAGGATAATAAATGCTCAATAACTTGATTTTAATCTCTTTAGTATTTGGATCCAAGCTTGGGTGAGGCTAGCAAGTTTTAGTCCCACTACTTTTAGTCATGGGACTAAAACGTATCCAAGCACCCTCATAGTACGCATACTAAAAAAATCCATGTGAGGCAAAGTCAACCAGGCACCTAGGTCTGGCCATTTGGAGTCTTTGATTGGCAGCCATGCATGGATCCAAGGTTGAGTTGAAAACCGTGTTAGATTCAATTAGAAGTATGAGTTGGTTGGTTAGTGAGAGCAAGTGGGAATATTAACTGATTGTGCAAGTGCAAACACAAGACTACATACCTGAACGACGACGCGGTTCCGGCCGAGCTGCATCTTGCCAGCCTCGGCGTCGCCGGGTTTGGCCAACGCCATGCCGTGGCTGTGCCAGTCTGCTTCCGGCTCCGTGCTCTCAAGGTTGCCGACGGCAGCGCTGCTGGGAGTGGGAGCCCCGGCGTCGTGGCCCTTCTTCTTGCGGTTGTAGAAGGTTAGCATGAGGGAGTGGACCATGAGCGTGAACACGGCGGCGAGCATGGCGACGAAGGTGGCGAAGGGGAACTGCCGCCACGGCTTCTCGGGGAGGCACGGCGAGCCGAGGCTCGCGAGCGAGTCCGGCAGCACGTGCATGTAGCCGGTGCCGAGGATGACCCCCGACGCGAAGGCCTTGACGATGTAGAAGAGGTTGCGGTTGGGCCGGAGCGCCGGCACCGACTTGGCGAAGAGCGGCAGGCAGACGCCGATGACGCTGGAGACGAGGATGGTCGGGATGCCGATCAGCTTCAGGCGCAGCGCCTCGGGGACGTTGTGGCAGGCGTCATCCGTCGCCAGGCCGGCGCAGACGTCGTGGGCCGCCGGCGTCTGTGCATGGGCGAGGAGGGGAGAGCTGCAGCAGATCAGGAGGGCGAGCGAGACGAGCGCTAGGGCTCGCGGCGACGACGGCATTGCTCGATCTCGCCTTGGCTCGGTTGCGATTTAGCTATCTAGGCGGCCGTGCGTCTGGGCTAGCTGTACGGCTAGCTGCTTTGCTAGTATTGATGATTGGTTGATGATGATGATGAGTATTGTGGTTTGACCATCCGTAGCTGCCGGGTTTATATAGAGTTTGGATGAGTTGATTGATGGAAGCTGGAGACTCGAGTAATCCTTGCACTTGCTGGGTTACCTAACAAACCGTATTTGTTTTTGTTAACGAGTAAAATACATTGAAGGTCCTAAAAGTATTTCAAGTGTGTTAAGTAGGTTTTAAAAGTTTGAAATCGTTCACCGCGGGTTCTATATGTGTATTTTACCCGTGACTTTTACGACCTACTTCACACACATGAAATACTTTTAGAACCTGCGGTAAACGACTTACACACATTTAGGATCTAGGGTCAACGATTTTAAACTTTTAGAACCTACTTGACACACTTGAAATACTTTTATGACCTCCAGTGTATTTTACTTGTTGTTGGCGGCAGAGGGCTTATCAAGCCTGTTAAAAAGCCAGTGTGAATCATCAGCTTTTCAAGGATTAAGGGTGTTCTTCAAGGCAGACTCGGTGAGTGCGTATCATATAGTGCTACATACCTATTGCAGTGCCCCCTGCCAAAATCTCTATAATCTCTATATACGATATTTATGATGTACGGATATATGTGAAAAACCAGGACAAGTACATTTGAAAAGTTATTCATATTCTCATTTTAATATGAACCATAATATCTGGGGAATGTCAGATCTGAGGGATCTCCCAATGAAGAATTCGTTTGTACCGAGAGGGTCAATCCACCAAAATATTCCCTTGTGTGAAACGACCCCTCCTTGCCGAAAAAATAACGTCGCAAGCAAAAAAAATGGGCCAAAAAAGCCTAGTTTCAGCTCCACAAAAAACAGGCCTTAGAAAAAAAAACTAATGTTTTTTCACCCAACTTAATTTTTGTTGCGCCATCCTTTTATAATGAAACTATCGCATAGCCAGCGATTCAAAAAAAAAATACATATATTGTATGTATTTTACGTGTCTAGATAAAAAAGAACTAGCTACAGAAGTTGCCGTGCATCTAGATAATAAAGTGCCACATAATCCTGATTTCAAACATACAAAGTGTATGTTGATAAAAATAATCTAGATAGTTCCCGTATTGTAGATAATAAATTTGCCATGAATGTAAAAGTACCATGTCCAGCAATGCAATTTTACATGGCTAGGGAAAAAATAAATTTGTCATGTCAATAAATTTGATAGGATATAGAAAAGCTATTTTACCATGGTATGTTAAAAAAATTATCATGATAAGTCCAATAAAATTTGACATGGTCCAAAATAAACAAAAAAAGGTTTTAAGACAATTAAAATCACCTTCAATAACTACCATGGTCTAATTAATTTGGCATGAGATAGATAATAAATTTGCCATGTTCTAAATAATTGAATTGCCATGCTACCTAAAAAAAACTGCCATGGTCTAATTAATAAAATTTTCATGGTCTCAATAATATAATTGCCATGCTACCTATAATAAAATTGCACATGGAAAATTTATTATTCCACCACCACTTGAACCGTTTCGTAGTGGCAGGCCACTGGAAGGTGGTGTTGACATTTCTTGATTATTTTTGTCAAATACTACTCCATTATCTTCCTTCTTTTTCTCAGCCAAATCACTGAAATACTAATTGTGAAAGGTTCAGATACAAAGTATGCTAGTAGCAGCAGGCTAGCACACAAGTACTAGTTCTGTATTAGTCATGAATGGCTTACCGATAGGTCCTGTTGCCAGATGGAATTGCATAGAAAATTTGATTAGAACAAAGTATGCTAGTTGTAGCTAGGGATGACAACCCGCGTACCCTGCGGGTAAAAACCCTATTAGGGTAAGGGTATGGGACAAACATTCACTCATGGGTACTCAAATGGGAAAATATCATACCCATCGGATAGAGAGGGTACGGGTATGGGATCGCGTACCCATATACCCATCTAAAATGTTGGCAACTGATTTTCCTTTAATATTCTAATGTATGACTTTTCCTTCTAATCGCGCTAGGTAAAAACTCTAAATGTGCAGTCAAATTATCTCTATAATTTATCTGATTTTGTGAACTTAAAGTGTATGACTATGTGTTGTTATTTATGATTATGTGTTGTTGTTTAACATTTTTATGGGTTGCTTTATGGGCAATTTTTTTTTGAGAATGTGTTTTTGTACATGTTGTTTAAAATGTGTTGCTATTAATAATTTATGATTATATGTTGCTTTTCACAACTATTTTCTACTCAATTTGATGTGTTGTAAATGCGGGTATTTTTACCCGCGAGTACCCATATACCCTGTCGGGTGACGGGTATGGGAAAAAGTTGTACCCTTGACGGGCATGGGTATGGTTGATAGGTAAGTTCAGGGTGGACGGGTAAGGGTATGGGGAGCCTCCACCCGTACCCATATCCTGCAAGTGCCATCCCTAGTTGTAGCAGACTAGCGCTCAAGTACTGCTACTGTATTCCCAAATAGTAGAAAACATCATCTTCTAAGAAGTTTTTCAAATTAAAATTACTAAAAAAAACTATTTCAGATCAACTATGTCACATGAGAGATTGGTTGGAGCTTGTATCATAATCCTATAATCCTATGTGTTATATCCATGATATATTAAGACCATATTTGCTAATGAAATTTACGCTTGCTTTTATAATTACTTTTGTGTGGTATACATAGATGTGGAAGTAGTTTTTTTTGTTTCTTATACTGTATATGGGCCCATCATATGGAGTTCGCACAAGGGCCCCTAAAATGTCAGGGCCGGCCCTGCGTATAGGGACCCGGATTAGGCAATTTCAGTTGTAGATGCTCTAAGGTTCGAGGTTGGTCACCTCCTATATTTAATATGAGAATAGCATTTTCTATGCCCAACTTTTTTTTCCGCTTCCTACAACATATTTTTATAAATTTTGGCCGGAAGAAAACAAGCCTTTTATGCGAATGGAAAACAAGCTCATTTAACAAACCTATATTTTCAACATGATCTCGGTAGCAAGAACAATGGCATTTTACACCCACAAAACTAAGACCAGTCTCCTTTAGCTCGTTACAATCATCTGGAAAACTACAGGAGTATATCCATTCCCTCGCACTCCGGTTGCCCTGTGCCTTTGTTTTCCTCACATGGCAGCAGACGATGGTGATTTTATGCTTGTACAAACTCCAGGGTTTGGGCGACGCCAGGTGCCCGAAACCTAGCTCCGCCAGTCCCCGATCCCATGCTCTTCTGCCGCCGCCGCTGCAAGCGTGGGCCATGACGGCGGCGGGCCCAGTGCCAAAGGCACCAGGGCGGGTGGATCGCAACGGGACTCCCCCTCAGGCGACTGGGGTGCCTCTTGCGGAGCTTTCGTGGGTAGCAGATCGGTCGACGCCCTTGATCTGTGCGACAGGCCCGGCGTTCCATGGTCGGAGCGGTGGCTTGCCTGCTGTAGATGGGTGGCATCGGTGGCCAGCGCTCCATGGCCGGCGGGGTGGGATGCTCTGCTGGGAGATGGGACGAGGTGGTGACCACGGATCTGGCGTCTCGTCTAAATCCGTCGTGGAGTGGCCTTGATCGGCTGGCGACGCATGGAGGGGTCAGTGGGGGGCGGCTGGAGGCTCTCTGTCGGCGTGCCGGTGGCAGCATACGTCTTATACTGAAGCTCTGCATGGATCCAGTCAGCTGCGAGATTGGGGCGACGTGACTTCCGGTGAAAATCGCGCCGACTGCGGTCATGGCGAATGATGGCGGCGTCTCTGACATAATTTCCGTCTCGAGGCATCGTCGTTGCAGTTTGTGGCACCAAGCTCAGAATGTTCTGGGGGAAACCCTAGATCTGGGACTTCCGGATGGGACGATGACGGTGCCTTCGGTGCCGTTCTTCCTCCTGGGGGCATCTTTTGGAGCAGGAGCTAGCTAAAGAGGACAACAGAAGAAGCGGTGTTACATCTACCACATTGAAGACAACGGGTGTCGGCAGCGTGAAGTACCGGCTAAGATACACAATCGCTATGGTCAGCCTTACACCCATGAAATCAATGCACGCGGCCCACCCAATGATGATGCTTCCGCATAACATGCAGGTAACTGATTTCCCTCGATGGCTCGATCAAATCTTAACAGATGACTGTGAGTAATCAAGAGGCAAACCTACTGTGCGACCTCTTTCCTCTCGTCTCCCGTGTCGCCTCCCTGGTGACACAAGGGAAACCCTAGATCGGTGCCGCCAACCCACCTTTCCACCCTCCCCTTGGCTCGCCGCCACCGGAGGAACGGCCGGCAAAGCCCGCGCCGGCTCCGGTGAAGGTGGCAGCGGGGCCCTTTCATCTCCCTCGTCTGCTAGCTTGGCGAGGGGGGTGCCATGGACGGCGCAGGGCGGGACCATCGCGGCGCGGGGGCTCGCGTGTGCGACGCGGGGCGACAGGCTTGCGGCGGCGGCGGCTCGCGAAGAGAGGCTGGCTGCAGCGGCCGTGCGGGACGGGGTCTAGGCAGTGCGAGGGATTGCATGCTCGCGGGGTCTAGGCAGTGCGGCGGCGCGAGGCGAATGGATTGTTGTAGTGGTGGCATGCGGCGGGAGGCTGGCTGCAGCGGCAGGGCGGACAAGGCGGTGCTCTCTCCCTAATTTGGTTGGGCTTGGTGGTGCTCCTCCTGCCCGGCCCTACCTCTGCACGCTTGCGATGGGAGGAGGTGCGGGTGGGGCCTCCTTGGCAAGGTTCCACCCAGATCCCACACATGGTGACGCGGGCTAGTCTGCTTCTGCGCATCCCGGCCCGATCTTGAGCGCAGCGGTGCGGGCCTGCTTGATTTGGCGTGTTCCCGCTCAATTCCGGCGAGCGGCAGCATGGGCCGGTCAGATTTCGACGTGGTCCCATCCAGATCCAACGCGTGGCGGTGCGTGACGTTTTCCGCCCAGTGCCTGCTTGCGGTGGCGTGGGTCGGTCAGATATGGCGGGGTCCCAGCTTGTCGTGCGCACGGCAGTGCGCACGGCCAGTCGGTGTAGCTTCCGCCTAGCTCTGGCGTTCAGTTCGGTCTCGGTGGTGCGTGTTCGGCCTCATTTTTGCTCGGTGGCGTTTGGGTGTCCCGAAGGTTGAGATGGTCTGTTGGAAGGCTCGACTCCAGATGAAAATCTCGCATCAACCTTATCGATGCCGGCAGCAATGACGTTTGTGGATGTCGTTATCCTTCTTGAAGGGGCTGTTGTGGATCTTGTTGTACCTCGACATCTCGTGTCTAGTGGTCTTCGGGTGAAAACTTAAGATTTGGATATGCCGGATCAGGTGACAATGGTGTCTGCAACATCGCTTCCTCCTTAGAGGTGTCACTTTGGAGACCTCAACGACGGCCTTGGTAGATGTGTGTGGCTGTGGGTGGAGCTTGGGTGTGTGTGGTTGTCAGGAGAGTAGCGTGTAGCTGGCCGTTGGCCGGTGGTTGCGACTTGCGGTTCTCTTGACCTAGTTTAGCTAGTGTTTTGCCCGTTTGTTAGAGTTTTAGCCTGGTTTTTCTTTAAGTAACCGAGAGATCTCTCTGTATCATTTTTCTTTGATCAATGAATATAGCAGCTCTCCTGCTATCGTTCGAATAAAAAAAGAATCTTAACAGCTGAGGGTAGTATTCCATGCCTTAACAGCTGACGGCTTGCCGCATGGAGTACTATTTTTCTCCATGCCTTAACAGCTGACGGCTTGCCGCATCCGTACTATTTTTCTGTGTGGTCTCATCTAGCCTTAGGGCCTTCGCGGCAAGCCACCAACGGGGACATCTCTCGTGCTCTATAAAAATGAAAAAGAAAATGAAGCATCTCCGTATAGTTTGGGACAGATCTTTATTAGAACACCTGTAATCCAGATAGGTTTGGGATAGATGTGCGTACGACGAATGCTCAAGGAATTTGTGAGACGACATCTCCGTATAGTTTGGGACAGATTTTTTTTAGAACACATGTAATCCAAATAAGTTTGGGACAGATGTGCGTTCGACAAATGCTCAAGGAATTTGTGAGACGACTGAGAGCATCTACAGCTGTGCCTTAAACCACCCTCAAATGACCGGGCAGACGGTCAGTCACTGACCGGTCAAAAGAAAGCGATCCAGAATGGCGCTTCAAACTAGTCTTAAACGTCCGGGTTGATTGACATCTCTCATATCTAGTTTAAATCTGTGACGGATAAAGGATGGCCCGGACGCGACCGGGCACGTTCGTCATGTAGGACCCGACAGCCCAATCCCACCACAAATTGCACAACTCCACCTCCAAGCTAACATTCCACTTGCTCCTCTCCTCTCTTCTTCCTCCTCCGCGTCGGCCTTCTCGTAACTCTGCCACCACCCTTGCTTCGCCGCCGTTCTGAGCCTTAGCGCCGCCAGCATCGGCACTGCAGTCGTCCCATCCGTGCTCGCCGCCGCGGACATCGTCGCCGGCACGGACACCACCAAAGTACGCCTGACAACTCTCGGGCTACACCCGCCCTCTATTTGTTTAACACATTGTCTGATTAGGTTTTTTGTGATTTATTCATAGGAAAAATGATACATTCCGATACTTCATCGGACGAGGAGTATGGACCCACAGAGCTTGATAAAATGATTGGAAATGAGTTATACGATTCGTCGGATTTATACGAAGAAGTCGGTATGATCATGGTCATGAACATGCAACTGGAAATGAACCGGCAGGTGGAGCATATTCTCAACTTCAGGGGCTCAATCAAAAAGAGAAGAGTTATTAATTGTGATAGGGTCTCTGGAGCACGGATACTCTGCAAGGACTAATTTGATCCGGACCCAACTTTTTTAGATGATCCATGGTTTTGTCGCCGTTTTCGTACGTACAAATCATTGTATTTGCGTGTTGTGGAGGGAATGGAGGCACACCATGACTAGTTCAAGCTCACTAGGGACACGCATGATGGGGTAGGCCAAACCAATGATTTTGAAGCGTCTGGAGAACAAGTTTAAATCCCAAAAGATCAAGATACAAATCACCTTATGAGCTTTCTGCAGATGCATGATAATCTTCGAGACCATCAAATGTACGCGGAGCTACTCAATGATCTTGTAAAGCATATACAGACTCACAATGAAAAGCAAAGAGTTAATGTTAAAGTTGTGCTTAAAATAAATTTGATGTAAGAACTATGCAATTTTTGCTACAAACATTTGTTATTTATATGCGATATTGACGTATATGATGGTCGAGTATGAATTTGTATGTATTTAAGAATTTATGTTTAAGATAAATAACTATCGGGCACGATATATGAAAGGCGATCTGGCTGCATCCGCAGGCATGACCGGACGTGTCCGCAGAACGATAAAGGGCCGGATTTGTACCGCTAATCAAGCTAAAGACTGGATGGGTGCACATTGCAATTGAGCTGTTCGTGTCGGCCGGCTGTTAATCAAGCTAAAGGCTCGATGGGTGCATAGTGCGGTTGAGCTGTTCATGTCGGCCCGCTGTGTCTTGCATAGTATTTATATATAGGGGTTAATGGTACCACTACTCTTTTTCTTTTGAATACAGTGTAATTAAAGTCTCGCATATACAAATATACACTCATTTTTATAAATACAAGCACGCACACTCTATTTCTATGAGCACCTCAAGAGACTGAGTCGGCATAGTATTTTGAGATTTTATGAAGTCAGCACAGACGTCTCACAGTCGAGGAAAACATCTTCTCCCATTAAACGAACATCACCGGAAGCTTGAAATAGATCCAAGAATAATATAAGCACTAGAAACTTTGATAGGCTGAAGATACCATTGTTCTTTTGATTATCCAAACATAGATTGGTTTGCACGGTAGCACTACTTGTACTAACCCTGTTTTTGACTTTGCGCTTTAAGTATATGGTAGGATAGTGAGCTCCGTCTTAGCTCAAAATGGCGTCGTGATTGCACCTAAGCAAAGGACATGTTCTGTCTTATTAGTTCTGCAGTTACTTTAGACCCTCAATGATGAAGTGCGCAACACGAGTACACGACAGCATAATAAGAAATACCAGCAGTCGTTCATACATAAACTCCATGTCCTATTTGGACTTGTTTAGGGCATCTCCATTGCAAGCCGCTTCCGTAGACGCTTAAGAAAGGAAAATATAATGTTCTGACATAAAAAATAAGCCACGCGCCTTTAGTCCAACGCTGGGCGCTAGTGGTAGGCGCTAACTTTTTTTGAGCATCAGTACAGACACAAGCGCTCATATATACGCACATACACTCACCCTTATGAACGCACACACGCACACCCTACTCCTATGAGCACCTTCGAGAGACTGAGCCGGCATATCATCTTGAGATTTACGAAGTCATCGTAAGCGCCTCGTCGTCGACGGGAATGTCTCCTCCCACTGAAAGCGCATCGCCAGAAATCCTGAAATAAATCCAGAAATAATGCAAGTATCAGGATTTAAACCCTGATGGGTTGAGGATACCACTGTCCATCTAATCAACTCAACCATAGGTTGACTCGCAGTGATAGGCGCTAATTAATCGTGAAACCAGCCAGAAATCGATCGCTGGACTCAGCGTTCCTACTCACGCGGGAAGAAAAATAAGCTGAGCGCCCCCCTCCTGATTTCGCGTCGATGCTGTGGTAAGCGCGAGGATTTATTAGCTTAACTACTGATCGGGGAAGATATTAATCCTAGTGCCTAGTCCTAGCGCCCCTCATTGTAGATGCCCTTATATGTTTGAACTGTTCGTGATAGCACTATAGCAAAGCTTGTGTGACTTGTGGCAAAATAATAAACACCACTTCCCTGTTTTCTGGAGCGGACTATTTATTTTGTCACGCGGATATAAATCGACGGCGATGGATCGATAGATGCTCATGTTTCGTGAGTTTGTATGCCGCTGCGGTTGGTCAACTCTGTCGCTGCTCGTGTGGTCGGAGACGCCTACCAGTCGAGTAATCTGTTGCCTCACCTATGCGCCCGTTCGTGTTGTACTACAGTATTGTCCGTTCAGAATCTGTCAACGCGTCCTCTTACGCTGTCCATGGAGAACACCATGTTCGGCAGGTGTTCGATTAAATGTCATTGAGCTTATTTTCAAATTTCATTTTGTTTTTTTACAGTAAGGAGGACGGCAAAGTACTCGGTAAAAAAGGATGAGTTGTTGTGCGAGTAGTATCGCGTACTTTGTAAGCACGAGTAGAAGAAGGTCTTTTGGCGGTGTGTGCATGGTTCGTTTCATGCGCGACAGAAATTGTGCACTATGACATGCACATCATTCATGAACGGGATATGAAGTCGTTAGCGTATCGATGGTACACCATTCAGGACTTCATCATGAAGTTTTATGGCGCGGTCGATCGGCTAGAGGCAATGTGTCCATTACACGCGGTGACCATGAAGATCGAAAGTTTTGCTTCTTCTTACTCTATATGTTAATTAGGTTCATTCGTTCACTCAATGGTGCTCTACACGTTGTGTATGTAGTCTGCATGCGTTTTCATGATGTACTACAGGTCAGAGGGCAGACCATTCACGCACAAACATTGATGCATGAGGCTCAAGGGGCAGTATGTGTGGTATAACATGATTCATCCATAAAAAACTTGTTGGACCTCTCGTTAATCTCGTTGAATTTGCTATTGTTGTACCATACATATCTGCACGCTATTTGATGGATGATTTGTGCTACTTTTTATCCGAACTTTTATGAATTCGGTCGTGTTTGACGAAAATCATCTGGTTAGTTGAAATCCAGTTTAAAATGTATGCGGCTATGTTGGATGACCGGCTCCCACATTAGTGTTCACGGACTATCTTCCCTCCCCCGCCCCCAGTCCGCGGACGAATGTGCTGACCGGTTTGGGGTGAACCTTGGAGATGCCCTAAACCAGCAATGCTACGCTGAGAGAATCTACAACCAGAGTTGCTTAATCCAGCCCCCTATACGTACGTGTGGGAGCATTCGCGAACAGTGATCGGGCAGGCATCCAAAGTCTGAGTCCACAACCAGATCCATCAAATCAAATCCTCAAATCTATACTAAACAAAATATGACTCTATATAAATGCCTCTGGCAGTGTAACCGGATGTGCAATGATCTAGCTTAGCAAAGATATCAAAAAACAGACAAGCCATGAAAATATCATGCTAGCTATCTTACGATCATGCAAATCAATATGACAATGAATTCTCAAGTCATGTATACGATGATGGTGGAATTGCATGGCAATATATCTCAGAATGACTATGGAAATGCCCTAATAGGTAGGTATGGTGGTTGTTTTGAGAAAAATATAGGGAGACTTATGTGTGATAGAGCATATCATATCACGGAGTTTGGATGCACTGACAAAGTTTGCACCGACTCTCGAGATGAGAAAGGGCAATGCACGGTACCGAATAGGCTAGCAAATTGCAGAAAGATAAGAATGCGTATAATACATGGAGTCACATTAGTCATAAAGAACTCACATAGTTATTGCGAAATTTTATTAGCCCTCGAAGTAAAGTACTACTACACATGCCCCTAGGGCGATAGATTGGTAGGAAAAAACCATCGCTCGTCCCTAACCATCACTCATAAGGAAGACAATCAATAATAAATCATGCTCCAACTTCTTAGCATAACGAGAGAGTAAACGTGCATACTTCGGGAATCACAAACCTTAACAGCAATATACTTACTAAGCCACAATCATTCTCTAGTACCTCCCACATATTACCATCTCTATATCGCAAACTATTGCAAGGAATCAAACATATCATATTCAGTGATCTACAAGTTTTATGTAGGATTTTATGACTAACCATGTGAATGACCAATTTGTGTTGACTCTCTAAGTAGATATAAATGAAGCAAAAGAGTTTAGTTCTTTCTAAAAAACATTTGCCCATGCTCTAACAAATATAAGTGACGCAAAAGAGCATTCTAAAAATGGCAGTTTCTATGTGTAGAGAAATAGGCAATCCAAACTTCAAATGATATAAGTGAAGCACAAGAAGCATTCTAAAAATTCATACTCAAAAAATATAAAGTGTAAAGAGCATTCTATAAATCAACCAAGGAATATCTCATACTAGCATGGTGCATAAAAGAAAAGGGAAAATAAACACAAAAGATGCTCCAAGAATTTACGCATATCATGTGAACAAAATAAAAACCGAAACATATTGATAACTGTTGAAGAAAGATGGGATGCCTTCCGGGGCATCCCCAAGCTTAGACAGGCTGAGTCTCCTTAAATATTTACTCGGGGTGCCTTGGGCATCCCCAGGCTCTTGAACTCTTGCCTCTCCTTATTCTGCTCATATCGATACCTCCTCGATCTTCGAACACTTCATCCACACAAAACTCAACAAAAGTTTTATTAGCGAGGTTAGTACATATAACATCAAATCCCATCATGTACTGCTATAACATTATTGTATAATTATAATAAATCATGACCCGTTGTATGCTATCACAATTCTATGGCCCCAAGTCAAAGGAGGCTCAACAAGATTTCAAACATTCGCAAATAATGAAACTCTAACAACAATCTGTCAAAATAGGACAATCTGTAAAGATGCAGATGGTACATATACTTCTGTAACTCAGTATTTTTTGAAACTTAGGACAAAATAAACAATTTGCATAGCATTCTTGTGTAAAAATTTCAGAAATGTTGACGTTCCAGTAAAAAATGTAAATTCGCACAGTACAACCAAAGTTTATGTTTTTCCGCCGCACATACCAAACAATCAATCTAACCATCCTAAAGGCAAATCTTGGCACATTATTTTTATAATACAATGGATTTGTACAAGGGGATAATTATTTTGGTTGAGAAGTTTCTGTAATTCAAGATTTACAAAGTTTTCATGGACATGAACAAAGTTCAAGGAGCTCCCCCACTTCAACGGTGCTCGTCTTTCTTACTTTCACTTTCTTTTTTGAAGAGTTGTAAGTTCCCCTCTATATTTTTTTGTTTTTTAACTTTTCTAAAAGCACATAACAGAATAAAATGACTCTCTAAGACTTCCGGGTTGTCTCCTAGGTAGCTTTTTTTAAAGCCATTAAGCTAGGCATAAAGTGCTCAAGTAATTGATCCACCTGGATCCCAAGATATATCAAAGCCAATTTTAATTAACAATGATTTGTATTTTAGTATTGAGCACAAAGTAATATATATCATGCAACAACGAAGTCTAACTCCCTTCCTATGCATTGACATGTCATAAAAGTGAATGAAATATGCCCTAGGGGCAATAATAAAGTTGTTATTTTATATTTCCTTATACATGATAAAGGTTTATTATTCATGATAGAATTGTATTGATCGGAAACTTAAATACATGTGTGAATACATAAACAAATATTGTGTCCCTAGTATGCCTCTACTAGACTAGCTCGTTGATCAAAGATGGTTAAGGTTTCCTAACCATGGACATGTGTTGTCATTTGATAACGGGATCACATCATTAGGAGAATGATGTGATGGACAAGACCCATCCGTTAGCTTAGCATAATGATCGTTCAGTTTTGCTGCTATTGCTTTCTTCATGTCAAATACATATTCCTTCGACTATGAGATTATGCAACTTCGGGATACCGAAGGAATACCTTGTGTTCTATCAAACATCACAACGTAACTGGGTGATCATAAAGATGCTCTACAGGTATCTCCGAAGGTGTTTGTTGAGTTGGCATAGATCAAGATTATGATTTGTCACTCTGAGTATCGGAGAGGTATCTCTGGGCCCTCTCGGTAATACACATCATAAGCTTGTAAGCAAATGAATAAGGAGTTAGTCACGAGGTGATTTATTACGGAACGAGTAAAGAGACTTGCCGGTAACGAGATTGAACTAGGTATAGAGATATCGATGATCGAATCTCGGGCAAGTAACATACCAATGGACAAAGGGAATTACGTATGTTGTCATAACGGTTCGACCGATAAAGATCTTCGTAGAATATGTAGGAGCCAATATGGGCATCCAGGTTCCGCTATTGGTTATTGACCGGAGAGGTGTCTCGGTCATGTCTACATAGTTCTAGAACACGTAGGGTCCGCACGCTTAATGTTCGTTGACGATATAGTATTATATGAGTTATGTGATTTGGTGACCGAATGTTGTTTGGAGTCCTAGATGAGATCACAGACATGACGAGGAGTCTCTAAATGGTCGAGAGCTAAAGATTGATATATAGGACGATGATATTCAGACACCGGAAGTGTTTCAGAGGGTACCAGGTACTTATCGGGTCACTAGAAAGGAGTTTCGGACACCCCCGGCAAAGATATGGGCCTTATGGGCCAAGAGAGGGAACACACCAGCCCACAAGGGGCTAGTGCACCCCTATAGTGGCCGGCCCAATGAGGAGGAGAAGGAAAGAGGGGAGGGAAAGGAAAGTGTGGAGTAGGACTCCCCCTTCCTTCCCTCTCTCCCCTCTTTCCTTCCCCCTTGTTGATACAGGGAAGGGGGCGTCGGGCAAGGCAGGTGCCCTAGGGGCCGGCGGCCAAGCCCTAGGGCGCGCCTGGCTGTCTCCCCTCTCCTCCCACCTATATATATATATATATATATATGTGTGTGTGGGGGGGGGGGGGCACCACACAAGGACACAACATTATCTTAGCCGTGTGCAGCGCCCCTTCCACCGTTTACTCCCTCAGTCATATTTTCGTAGTGCT
>NC_057803.1:594142655-594148589 GCF_018294505.1 Triticum aestivum | reverse complement strand
CTCGCCACATGGCGGCCCGTCAGTGGCCGCGGGCGGCGGCGGAATTCGTCCGGCGGCGGCCGGACGTGTCCGGTGGCGGCGGGGCGATTTTAGGGTTTCGGGGGAGAAGGAGATCCGGATTTTTGGGGAGGGGGTCTATTTATAGGCATAGAGGGAGCTAGGAGTGTCCAAATGGGGTGCGGTTTTCGGCCACGCGATCGTGATCGAACGCTCTAGATGATGGAGAAGGTTATGGTGGGTTTTGGGCCAACTTGGAGGGGTGTTGGGCTGCAACACACACGAGGCCTTTTCGGTCCCTCGGTTAACCGTTGGAGTATCAAACGAAGTCCAAATGGTACGAAACTTGACAGGCGGTCTACCGGTAGTAAACCAAGGCCGCTTGGCAAGTCTCGGTCCAATCCGGAAATGTTTAATCTCCAAACACAAAAGAAAGGTAGAAATGACCACCGGAGGAGAACGAAGCGCCGGAATGCAAAACGGACAACGGGGAAAATGCTCGAATGTATGAGATGAACACGTATGCAAATGCAATGCACAAGATGACATGATATGAGATGCATGACAACGACAACAACACACGGAGACAAAAACCCGAACCCGAGAAAATAAAATAACTTAACGCCGGAAACGGCAAGAGTTGGATTACATATTAGGTAAATCATATCCGGGGTGTTACAACTATCATGATTGATGATGAATAGATTGAAAGTTTTACCGCAAAAGCGTCTATGATTTAAAATTAATAAGCCACCTCAAGAATGAAAGCAGATGATAATGAGTCTGTCCCATTTGCTCACAAATATGAGTAGGAAGGAAATGTACTAAAAGAAGGAATAAACTCAGTTGTGCCCCCAGGAAGAAAAATAGTTAAAGAAGTAATAAACTCTACTTTGCCTCAGAAAGCAAATAATTTGAAAGAAGGAATAAACTCTAGGTCCTGCTTCAGGAAGGAAGAACTAAAAACAAGGAATAAACTCCCGGTGGTGCCCCGGGAAGGAAAAGAATTTAAAAGAAGGAATAAAACTCTCAGTGGCACCCCGAGAAGGAAAAAAAAGGAGGATTGAATTCTCGGTTGTGCCTAAGGAAGAAAAATAATTTAAAAGGAGGAATACACTCTCGGTTGTGCCTCATGAGAAGTGCATGAATTAGAAGAAGGAATAAGCATGAAGTGGTTCAGTCAGAGGTGTGAGTGACATGTGTGCATGTGGGTCTTCGAGATCATCACATTAGGGGTGACCACAGTCGGATGCATTGTGATCAGGTGGACACCACGACTATTGTCGGTGAAGGCGGGAAGGAGGATAAGCGATAACATGTATGAGACACAATGTTGAAATAGATAACATGGACCTATGGAGGGGTCTTGAATCGTGCTTATTGTCATAGGAGCATGTGTTTTTTCCCATTCCAACACACAAACATGTTTGATAGTAATGACAGTGAGAGGTTGCACTAGTAATTATAAGCTTTCCTCTAACATTAGTAAAAAGCGAGTATCAAATAACTAGATTGGACGTTGCATGTGTACGCTCCTCCCCCCTGACCCCTCCCCCAAATTCTAAAGTAATACAATGATTTTTTTATTTAGTTTCATTTTCGTAACCCGTGAGTATTTTATGTGAAATTCTGCAATGCTAAAAGCGTTTCTCATCAATATGTTAAAAGGATCTCCTGAATGGATGCTTAAGTAGTTCACAATCACCACATGTCAACTAATGACACAGACTTGTGATACTTGACGGTCTTGATGTTGAAGCCAAGGGTGGGGTTTATGACGCTCGTGTCCTTCCCATTGACCTTGAGCACGATCGTCGTCTTCCCTGAGTTGTCCAGACCCCTACGACGAACTCCATCAGCCACCGAGGATCAAGAAACCTGTAGGGCAACGACAACTAGCTCCAGGAACCAAGAATAATAAGGCGGGGGGTGGCGCAGATGGAATCCAAGGAGAGCATAGGGTGGAGAGAACCTACTTCCTCTCTTTCTTTTTACTCTGCATATAAGATTTGGTCAAAGTCAAACTACACAAAGTTTGACCAAATTTATATAAAAATATATACAATACTAAAACTATGTAGTATGAAAATACGTTTCATAGTGCATCTGATAATATTGATTTCATATTGTGAATGTTTATATTTTTCAATATAAAGTTAGTCAAACTCTACAAAGATTGACTTTAACCAAACCTTATATGCGAACTAAAAAGAAACGGAGGGAGTACACCATGAGAATGCACATCTCCTTCTCTTTGACCTTGACCTTTCGAACAATGCTAAGTAGCATAAACTATCAGTGGTGCCCCAGGAAGGACAAGAATTTAAAAGGAGGAATAAACTCTCGGTGGTGCCCGGGGAAGGAAAATATTTTGAAAGGAGCTTGGTTGTGCCTTGGGAAGAATTTTTTGAAAAGTAATACACTCTCGGTTGTGCCTCATGAGAAGTCCATGAATTAGAAGAAGGAATAAGCATGAAGTGGTTCAGTGAGAGGTGCCTGTCAGTGTACTAAAACAAGGGGGCTTTAGTACCCTGACTTGTGCACAAACAGTAGTAGCCTTCCTGACAGCAGGGTTTATGTAACACCCTCGATGCGACTATATCTCCCACGTGTCGAGGCACGACTTAGAGACATAATCGCATTGAAGGCATATGTCGCAAGTTAGGCAATCTTCACAACATCCCATGTAGTATATATATAATAAAAGGGGAGATAACATAGTTGGCTTACACTCGCCACATCAATCAAGGTACATAAATAACATTACATCATCCAAACACTCATGGCCCGACTACGACGCCAAAATAAAAGATAACCCAACATGCGACACGGTCCCGATCACCCCCAACTGGGCACCACTACTGATCATCAGGAAAGGAAACATAGTAACATTGAGAGTCTTTGTCGAACTCCCACTTGAGCTCGAGCGCGTCTCCTGGAGCGGAAACATCAGGCCCTGCATCTGGTGTAATAGTAATCTGTGAGCCACAGGGACTTAGCAATCTCGCACCCTCGAGATCAAGACTATTTAAGCTTATAGGTAAGGCAAGGTAAATATATGGGGAGCTACAGCAAGCGACTAGCAAGTATGGTGGCTAACTTTTTCGCAAAAGAGAGAGCGAGAAGAGGAGGCAAACGCGAGCGAGAATCTAGAGAACAGCCTGCGCAAACATTACTCCAACACCGTGTCCACTTCCCGGACTCCGCCGAGAATAGGCCATCACGGTAACACACTCAGTTGATTCATTTTAATTAAGTTAAGGTTCAAGTTATCTACAACCGGACATTAACAAATTCCCATCTGCCCATAACCGCGGGCACGGCTTTCGAAAGTTCAAAACCCTGTAGGGGAGTCCCAACTTAGCCCATGACAAGCTCTCACGGTCAACGAAGGAATAGACCTCCTCCCAAGACGTTCCGATCAGACTCGGTATCTCGATTACTCAAGACACTTCGACAGGTTAAAACAAAACCAGCAACATCGCCCGAATGTGCCGACAAATCCCGATAGGAGCTGCACATATCTCTTTCTCAGGGCACACTCAGATTGTCCTAGGTACGGGTAGGCCAGCCCAGAGTTGCCCCTGGTGGCCACCGGCAGCTGACAGGTGGACCAACACTCAGAGGAGCACTGACCCGGGGGGTTTAAAATAAGATGACCCTCGGGCTCCGGAAACCCAAGGGAAAAAGAGGCTAGGAGGCAAATGGTAAAAACCAAGGTTGGGCATTGCTGGAAAAGTTTTAATCAAGGCGAACTATCCAGGGGTTCCCATTATAACCCAACCGCGTAAGGAACGCAAAATCCGGGAACATAACACCGATATGACGGAAACTAGGACGGCAAGAGTGGAACAAAACACTAGGCGAGAGGCCGAGACTTCCACCCTTTACCAAGTATATAGATGCATAAAGATAACAAGATAATATAATGATATCCCAACAAGTAAATAAATGTTCCAACAAGGAACGACCTTCAATCTTCACCTGCAACTAGCAACGCTATAAGAGGGGCTGAGCAAAGCAGTAACATAGCCCAATCAACGGTTTGCTAGGACATGGAGGGTTAGAGGTTTGACATGGCAATTTGGGAGGCTTGAAAGCAAGTGGTAGGCATCGTAGCAATGGCATAGCAAAAGAGCGAGCAATCTAGCATAGCAAAGATGGTAGTGATTTCGAGGGTATGATCATCTTGCCTCCAAAGTTGTCAGAGTTGACTGGATCCTCGAAAACAAACTCAACGGGCTCCTCAATAGAGAACTCGTCTCCCGGCTCTACCCAAACAAGACAAACAAGCAACAAGGACATAATCAACCACGTGCAAGGATCAAACAATATGATGCAAAGACGATATGCTATGCAGGATGCGATGCGGGATGCATATGCAAGATTTTACAGGAAATGCAAGAACCTGGCCTCAACTTGGAAATCCAAGTGTGCCACTGGAAATATGAGATGAAATCGCTTGAAAACGATATAAAGAACGTCGGAATCGGAGTTACGGTTTGGAAATGGCAAGCGATTCAAATATGACACCGGTCTGGGATTTACAGCAAGTAGCTATCTAAATGCAATGAGATGAACATACTACAACACCCAAACATGACAACAAAATACATGGCAGGGATGGATACAAGATGCTTAACAAAAGTCTAGCACTGAGCTACGGCCAATTCATCCATTAACAGGTTCAAACAAGCATGACAAAAACGCATACGACAAACAGATCTCAGACTTAGGGAAATTAACACTTGTCTGGAATTTCAGATCAGGTAGCACTCTTCGGAGCAACAAAACTTCATGCTACAGGACCTAAACATGGCAAAGTAAAGCATGGCATGGAGCTACTCAAAGAGCTTAACAAAAGTACCTTAGTGACCTTGAGCCAAAAAGGACCAGAAAATACAATTGCAAGCATGTGAACATAGCAAAAACATAATCAGTTCTCAGACTTAGTGAAAACTGGAGCATGCTGAAAACAGATATCAAGTAGGCATGTTTACGAGCTCGATGCACTCACTACGGAGCAAGTCATGACCAAATAAGCATACATCTATCAATAACACAAAAAATGCAAGCTAGACATGGCAAGAACAATAGCATAACATGCACGGATCAACTACAACAACATCGGCAAAATTGCAAACAAGTTGACAATCTGCCCAGATTCACAAAGTAGCAAAAGTAGAGCTCGATTGACTCAAGCTAGGGTGCTCCATAATTGCAAACAAAGACATTGATGGATAGAGCACTACAAGATTAACAAAACATCCTTACTGATCATCCTCCAAAGAGGCACGGATCACTAGGAAACAACATGAACATATGAGCATATGAGATAAACAGCTCAAGGACTTAGTGAAAATGCTAAGTCCCTGAAATCAGAATTACCAAGTGCACCACTTTGCAAGCTTGCACTAGATACCACACACATCACAAAAATACATGGGTTGCACCTCTGGAAAGATGACAAAACCCTTAACAAAACATATGTAGCACTCAGGGGCATGTCATGCACACAATAATCATGGCAAAAAAGACAAAAAGCTAAATGGAGTAGTAGATCTGACAATTATCTCAAGTAGCCCTCTTCCAACAGCATTTCGAGCATCAAGATGAACTCAAATGAAAATGATGCAATAGAATGAAATGATGTACTCTCTGAGATGAACATTTTGATATGCTATATGCATGAATCGGAGCTACGGATGCGGAGATACAAGGCTATGAATAGGAGCATATGGACTAGAAAATTCCGGGGACTTAGTGAAAAAAATCAACCTCTCTCAGATCTAGGGTTTGCACGGAATTCGAGGTGCGGTCGGGGCACTGTAGCCGGCTGGATCCGAAGCTCGCCGGTGACAAGACCACATCGGAGGAAGGAGAGGCAGAGGGGGGGCCGTCCGGGGAGGACGCCGGACGACAGCGGAGGCGGGCGCC